>NW_011495013.1:6066176-6107003 GCF_000754665.1 Bison bison bison
AGAGGGAGAAAGGGTACAGGACCCCTCTGAGAGTCATACACCAGCAACTTTCCATGTCCTTCATATCTCTGCTTCCCATTTCAGGCAGCCTGGCCAATGTTATCTTGTCCCTTTGGTATTCACTGTTCATTCCAGGGACTTCCCTAGTGGCTAGACAGTAAAGAATCTGTCTGCAATGTGGGAGACCTGAATTCAATCCCTGGGTTGGGAAGATCTCCTAGAGGAGGGCATGGCAACCCACTTCCATATTCTTGCTTGTAGAATTCCCATGGACAGAGGAGCCTGACGGCTACAGTTCATGAGGTTGAGAAGAGTTGGACATGAGTGAGTGACTAAGCACAGCACAGTTCATAGCATGCACATTGCACTCTGATTCCTAAAGTCGTAATGATTGACAAACAAGTAAAATTTTAGAATTTGAAGCACTTTCAATTCTAAAATCCCAATTCTCTCAAATCAAAAAGCTTTGCTTTTTTAATGTCATTACTGAAACTCAAATGCATTCCCGTTATTAAAATATGAATTCTTCCTGAGATGTTGAAATTTGAAGAGGTATCATGTTCCAGGGAAATGTGGAAGGTGAGTATGGGAGAAATTTTTGGCTCATATTCAAGTATGCTCTCTCAGATCCAACACATACAGAGTATCACAAGCACTGCTGACCCCTAGGAAAGCCAATCTTGCAGAGCTTGACAAGTAAGTTTCTAAGAACTGGGGGGAAAACAAATCAATAAAAGTGATTTTATGGAAACCAAGGCAGGGGCATTTTAAGGAGATAGTGTTCAGTAGAAAGAAAAAATAGGGAGGGGCACAATGGGTATAAATAGACTATTTACAAGAGAAAAATTGCAAAAGGCTGATAAGCATATGAAACAATATTCATCTTCAGTGATAATGAAATGTATCGGTAAAAATAATTATCAGGAATTTCTTTTCCTCATCACTTTAAGATTTTTTAAAGTATGATATTATTCAGAGCCTTGAAATAGGTATTCCTACTCGTTGTTGATGAAAAAACAGAAACACAGCTGCTTGGGAAAGTAGTATGGATAAAATATGTCCAGCCTTAAAATGTATTTAACTTTAATCTATCTACTTTTAAATATTTGTAAGAAGAAAATAACATGTCAAAAAAGAATTTTTGCATGAACATATTTATTTTTGTGACTTTTTTAATAACACTTGGGACAAAGCTATATTAAAGTAAGAAATCAGTCATTGGAACTTTTATGGTGGTCCAGTGGTTAAGATTTCATACTTCCATTGCAGGGGACACAGGTTCAACTCTTTCTCAGGGAACTAAGATCCCACATGCCACAGAGCATGACCAAAAACAAACAAATAAATAATATATATATATATATATCAATTTCTATAATTTGCTTTATATAAAACTTTCTATCATATATTGCATAAAACATTTCATGAATATAAGAAAGAAATCGACACAGCTTCATCAATAATGAGCAAAATGAACAATATTTAAAACGTTGGAAATTAATTGTATAGAAAAGGGACTCATTAGATTCATATGCCAGCTGATGGTTTATTGCTGTTATACAGTTTATTTTTTTATTTTATAAGACAGACTAATTTTTTAATATGATTTAATTATTGATTGATTTTTGGTTGCACTGGGTCTTTTCATCTGTGGGGAGTTGGGGCCTTTTTTTTAGTTGCAGCAAGCAGGGGCCACTCGCTAGGTGCTGTTTGCGGGCTTCTAGTTGCAGTGGCTTCTCTTGTTGGGGAGCACGGGCTCTAGGTGGCCGGGCTTCAGTAATTGCGGTACGTGGGCTTGGTAGTTGCAGTCCCCACGCTCTAGAGCACAGGCTCAATAATTGTGGTTCATGGGCTTTAGTTGTTCTGTGGCATGTGGGATCCTCCTGGGATTGAACCAGGGATGGAACCCATGTCTCCAGCACTGGCAGACGGACTTTTTACCACTGAGCCACCAGAGAACCTTCTATACATTTTAAAAATAAGGTTTAAATTCTATGAATTTGACCAAGAATTGTACCGGGTTTCTTTCATTCTGGAAATACCTTTTAAGCATCTGTCCCATCATCAGAGTACATCAATGTGCACAAGAAACTTCTAACCTTTAATTCAATTCTTGTGAATGAGACATAATTGTTCCTCAAAGGTATTCGTGCCTTCATTAATGTTGGTTTGTCTGTTGTATATATTGAGTCTGCTGCCCAAACCAGGGCTATGAAACAGGTAGTAAACATCACAGATTGCATCAGTATCATGAAGTCGCTACTTTTGCCCATTTCGTTTCAGTCTTTGATGCTGTCACTCACAAGTCTTGGGTCCCAGTGTGTCGTGAGTTCCTGAAACCAGCACAGCATCTTCCCATGGCTGGTCAAGAATGAGTGGCTGTTGTCTCTACTGGTATAGATGTATCTTGATAGACTGGAGTCTGGCAAGATCTCAGCATTTGAGAGTGCTTTCTTGATTCATGCTGTCTGACAACACCCAGTCCAGTTGGAGTTGGACTGAAGGAAAAGAGCTCAGAAGGGTCAGATGCAAAGCTAAAAGAGATTGTAACAAACTTTTTGACTGGAGTTGAAATTTCAGTTCCCACAGATTCACATTAAATACCAGTTTGTTTTGTCATTGTTTTTTGTAATCAGTTCCATTTGTGAAAAAAATTACTCTTTTTCTTCTGACATACAGAAATCATGTTAAAAATAAACACATTTCACATCGCTTGGTGAAATATATATATAATGACATTTTGTAATACACTCTGAGGAAAACCAAACGACTATGTAGCAGAACAGATGTGATACTGAGGAAGATGGCTATTATTTTAGACTAGATAAGACTATAAGTAAGAGAGTAGCAAAAGCATAGACTCATATCAAAAGAACAGAGGGGTTCAAAAAATAGATACTCACATATATGGACAATTAATAAAGATTCCAAGGCAACTAAATGGAGAAAAGATGGTATTTTCAACAAATGGTGCTGGAATAATTGGGCATTCAAAATAAACAACTCACTTCAACTCATACTGTGTACCTCATACAAAAATTAACATAAACTGGAAAATAGACAAAAAAGGGAGAAGGCAATAGCACCCCACTCCAGTACTCTTGCCTGGAAAATCCCATGGAAGGAGGAGCCTGGTAGGCTTCAGATCATGGGGTCTCAAAGAGTCGGACACGACTGAGCAACTTCACTTTCACTTTTCCCTTTCATGCACTGGAGAAGGAAATGGAAACCCACTCCAGTGTTCTTGCCTGGAGAATCCCAGGGACGGGGGAGCCTGGTGGGCCGCTGTCTATGGGGTCGCACAGAGCTGGACACGACTGAAGTGACTTGGCAGCAGCAGACAAAAAAGTAAAACATAAAATCTAAAGTTTCTTGAGAAATGAGAGAATTGTTTTTGATCTTGGGTTAACCAAAGATTTCCCAGATAGGACACCACAGCATGAATCATAAAGAAAAAAAAAAAAAGGATAAATTAGATTCATCAAACCTAACTTTCTTGCCCTTCAAAAGGCACTAGTAAGAAAATAAAAGGACAAACCACAGATTTGCTGAAAATATTTGCAAAACACGTCTTATAAAGGATTGGTGTCCAAAATACATGAAGACTCTCTTAATTCAACAATAGGAAAACAAGGTCACAATTGAAAATAGTCAAAAAGTTTGGACAGAAACATTGCAAAAGAAAATACGTAGATGATAGAAGAGCACATGCAAAGATGCTCAACATTACTACCAATAGGGAAAACAAGGTAAAACCATGATAAAGTACTATCACACGTCTATGAAAGTGAAAGTGTCAGTAGCTCAGTCAGGTCTGACTCTTTGCAACTCCATGGACTGTAGCCTCTGTTCATGGGATTCTCTAGGAAGAATATTGGAGTGGGTTGCCATGCCCTCCTCCAGAGGATCTTCCCGCATGAAAGATCGAACCCACATCTCCTGTGCCTCTTGCATTGTAGGCAGATACTTTACAGCTGAGTCACCAGGGAAGACCATTCAGTGGAGTACCACTTAGCAAAAAAAAAAAAAAAATCAATAAAAAGCAGCAAACTACTGATCCATGCAATATAGATAAATCTTAAATGCATTATATAAACAGAAAAAGCCAGACTCAAAAAGTTGCATACTATATAATTTCGTTTCTATGACATTTTAGAAAAGATACAGCTAAGCAGTTGTCAGTCTCTGACTTTAGGCAAAAGAAAGTAATTACAAAAGGGCATAAAGAAACTCTGGGTGATGGATGTGTTGTATATCTTGACGATGCTGGTGGGAAAATCCATGCAACTGTGTACCTAAAAAGCATATATTTTCCTGCATGTAAATGGTACCTCCAGAATCCTGATTCAAAACAAACAAAACAAAGAAATATTTTGGAAAAGAGCAAGGAAAAACTTGTGTGTCAAGTGAAAGTATGGTATATTCCTTGACAACCAGAATACAGTTTTTATTAGTTGAAAGTACTGAATAGTAAAATTGGACCTTTATGTTGCTAATCTCTATAGAGTTCTGGTAATCTTAAAAGTCAAGTTTCACTTACCAAAATCTAAGTTCGGTCATTTATTTGTCCTATCTTTGTTCCAATTTCTAGTGTCATTTCAAGTCTTGCCTTTCTTGAGACATTATTTATATCTGGTTTAATTATTAATAGCATCCCATTTTCCTCTCCAAAGTGTCTCTATTTGGGCAATAAACCACGTGGTCACCCTACTTAAATATGTAACCTGTTAGGTAATCAGCTGATAAGTAGAAAAACAGCTTTCTCTGTGTGGAGTTGCTGGAAAGAGGTGAGGTTCACACTGAGTGCTTTTGAAAGTGAATGCTCTGTCAGACTAAAGTTTAATATCATTGTTATGAAAAAGGAAATACGCAGGGTTTTGTACTCAGCATCTTTAATATGCTATCATACATTAATTAAAAGTTTGCTGAACATGCTACAAATCTTGGTCAGCACATTTTTTAAATTTTATTTTAGCAATTTGGTTACTTTTTAAAATAGGGAAATTAAGCCATTAGAGAAAATGAAGTCTGAAGTCATATTTTGTTCTGGCACCTCTCTACTCCGATCCCACAGAGTATCAGCAGAGAGCCAAAAAAAAAAAGAAGAAGGAAAAAGCTGAGGTCAATGGTGAGCTCTTTTCCAGGGTTTAATGAGATCAAGTTACAGATTCTTCCCTGTTCTTAGGTCATTCCTCCAAGGGTAAAAAGAAAACACAAAATTAGTGTGGTATTTAAACTATCTGTTAAAAATTCCATTGAGAGAGAAGTATGCCCCATTTTATATTTTACTCTATGTCTTAAAGAAATAAAATGAACTTGGAACCATAACTGAATTCAAATGAAGCTGTTCTGAGATTCCCAGCAAATAGGACAGAAGTCTTGTTTCTTCCCCATCACTAAACTTGATCCTAAAGACAACTGCAGTGGATTCGACATTACTCTTCTGGTGACTGGAAGCAAGATAAGGCAAATTAAACTGCTGAAGAAATTAAGGATCAAACTACATTTTTAATGACTATTATAAGAAGTTTCTGTGTAAATATCATTAATCATTCCCTTTCTCTTTGAGTTTTATTAAACCACACATGATAATTAACTTATTTCCTTTTCTAGGATATAGCACATCATATTAGAATGAAAAATTAGTTCTCCAAATTCCTGTGAAATCTGAATTTTTCTATCTGTGGGTCTAAAATAGCTAGAACTCAAACCGCAGTTTAAAGAATTACACAACCATTAGTAGAACAGTTAACACTCAGAAAGACCTGGCATAATTCCAAACCAGTGTTCAAATTGAAAGCTCCATTTGCAATATTTTACTCACTGTTCAGTTATTCTCATCAATGAAGTAAGAAAGGCAATATAATTTACCCTGAGAAATAGGTGAGTCATTTTTTAGCAGGGCAGATAAGTAGTAAAGTGATCCAGAAAATGTAATGAGGAAGCTGGATCTTGGAAGAAAAATACAGTAGAAGAGAGATTGATAAAATATGTGCTACTTCTATTAGGAAGCAGACCTCTTTCATCACTTAGACTCTGATACTTACTTGTGATCTAATCTTGTAGGGAAAAAATTGGATTCTCTATTCTGCAAGAAGTGCTACCCTGATAGCTCAATTGGTAAGAATCTGCCTTCAATGCAGGAACCCTGGTTTGATTCCTGGGTCGGGAAGATCTGCTGAAGAAGGGATAGGCTACCCACTTTATAAGAAAATGCAGGAAATAAACCAGTAATTTTTCTGCCATGTTAGTTAAGGAATGTGACAGCACTGAAAAGAAAATCAACATTCTTTCAATAAATAAACTTTGGCCTTAAGCAAATTTTCCAATACTATTTCATTTTCACATAAATTTCTTCCTAAAATGATACCATACCCATTGAATCACTTCAAAACATCTTTTTGTACTTTAAATAAAAATACAATATCAACATGTTGACTGGATTCACATATAGTACCTTTGAATCATCTGAATTTGCATATTATATAATGGTTAGTATTCTGTCATTGTGGTTTTCATTCTAGAACTAATAACCAACAAAGATGTCCTCTTCATTACAGGGGACTGGAATGCAAAAGTAGGAAGTCAAGAAACACCTGGAGTAACAGGCAAATCTAGCCTTGGAGTACAAAATGAAGCAGGTCAAAGGCTAACACAGTTTTGCCAAGAGAATGCACTGGTCATAGCAAACACCTTCTTCCAACAACACAAGAGAAGACTCTACACGTGATCACCACCAGATGGTCAACACTGAAATCAGATTGATTATATTCTTTGCAGCCAAATATAGGCAAATGCTATACAGTCAGCAAAAATAAGACCTGGACCTAACTGTAGTTCAGATCATGAACTTCTTATTGCCAAATTCATACTTAAATTGAAGAAAGTAGGGAAAACCACTAGACCATTTAGATATGACCTAAATCAAATCCCTTATGACTATACAGTGGAAGTGAGAAAAAGATTCAAGGGATTAGATATGATAGACAGAATGCCTGAGGAACTATGTTTGAAGGTTTGTAACATTTTACAGGAGGCAGTTATCAAGACCATTTCCAAGAAAAAGAAATGCAAAAAGACAAAATAGTAGTCTGAGGGAGCCTTACAAATAGCTGAGAAAAGAAGAGAAGCTAAAGGCAAAGGAGAAAAGGAAAGATATACCCATTTGAATTCAGAGTTCCAAAGGCTAGAAAGGAGAGATAAGAAAGCCTTCCTCAGTGATCAATACAAAGAAATAGAGGAAAACAATTGAACCAGAAAGACTAGAGATCTCTTCAAGAAAATTCGAGATACCAAGGGAACATTTCATGCAAAGATGGGCTCAATAAAGGACAGAAATCGTATGGACCTAACAGAAGCAGAAGATATTAACAAGAGGTAGCAAGAATACACAGAAGACCTGTACAAAAAAGATCTTCATGATCCAGATAATCATGATGGTGTGATCACTTACCTAGAGTCAGATATCTGGAATGCGAAGTCAAGTGGGCCTTAGGAAATATCAGGACGAACAAAGCTAGTGGAGGTGATAGAATTCAGTTGAGCTGTGTCAAATCCTAAAAGATGATGCTGTTAAAGTACTGGAGTAAATATACCAGCAAATCTGGAAAACTCAGCAGTGGCCACAGGACTGGAAAAGGTCAGTTTTCATTCCAGTCCTAAAGAAAGGCAATGCCAAAGAATGTTCAACCTACTGTGCAATTGCACTCATGTCACATGCTAGCAATGTAATGCTCAAAACTTTCCAAGCCAGGCTTCAATAGTATGTGAACCGTGAACTTCCAGATGTTCAACCTGGATTTAGAAAAGGCAGAGAAACCAGAGATCAAATTGCAAACATCTGCTGAATCATTGAAAAAGCAAGAGAGTTCCAGAAAATTATCTACCTCTCTTTATTGACTATGCCAAAGCCTTTGACTGTGTGGATCACAACAAACTGTGGAAAATTCTTCAAGAGATGGGAATACCAGACCACCCGACCTGCCTCCTGAGAAATCCGTATGCAGGTCAAGAAGCAATAGTTAGAACTGAACATTGAACAACAGACTGGTCCAAATCAGGAAAGGAGTATGTCAAGGCTGTATATTGTCACCCTGCTTATTTAACTTATATGCAGAGTACATCCTGAGAAGGCAATGGCACCCCACTCCAGTACTCTTGCCTGGAAAATCCCATGGACTGAGGAGCCTGGAAGGCTGCAGTCCATGGGGTCACTAAGAGTCAGACAGGACTTAGTGACTTCACTTTCACTTTTCACTTTTCACTTTTATGCACTGGAGAAGGAAATGGCAACCCACTCCAGTGTTCTTGCCTGGAGAATCCCAGGGTCGGGGAACCTGGTGGGCTGCTGTCTATTGGGGTTACACAGAGTCGGACACGACTGAAATGACTTAGCACCAGCAGCTTAGCAGCAGCAGAGTACATCATGCAAAATGCCGGGCTGAAATCAAGATTGCTTGGAAAAATATCAATAACCTCAGTTATGCAGATGACACCACCCTTATGGAAGAAAGCAAAGAACTAAAGAGCCTCTTGATGAAAGTGAAAGATAAGAGTGAAAAAGTTGGCTTAAAACTCAACATTCAGAAAACTAAGATCATGGCATCTGTTCCCATCACTTCACGGCAAATAGATGGGGAAACGAAACAGCGACAGACTTTATTTTTTTGGGCTACAAAATCACTACTGATGGTGACTGCAGCCATGAAATTAAAAGATGCTTGCTCCTTTGAAGAAAAGCCATGACAAGCCTGGACAGCATATTAAAAAGCAGAGACATTACTTTCCCGACAAAGGTCCGTCTAGTCAACGCTATGGTTTTTCCAGTGGTCATGTATGGATGTGAGAGTTGAACTATAAAGAAAGCTGAGTGCCGAAGAATTGATAGTTTTGAACTGTGGTGTTGGAGAAGACTCTTGAGAGTTCCTTGGACTGCAAGGAGATCCAACCTGTCATTCCTAAAGGAAATCAGTCCTGAATATTCATCAGAAGGACTGATGCTGAAGCTGAAACTCCAATACTTTAGCTACCTGATGTAAAGAACTGACTCATTGGAAAAGACCCTGATGCTGGGAAAGGTTGAAGGCGGGAGGAGAAGGGGACAACAGAGAATGAGATGGTTGGATGGTATCACTGACTCAATGAGCTTTAGTTTGAGTAAGCTCAGGGAGTTGGTGATGGACAAAGAAGCCTAGTGTACTGAAGTCCATGGTTCATAAATAGTCAGACAAGACTGAGCTACTGAATTGAATTGAACTGATTATATATTGGACTGTTGTTTTTTTTTTCACTTGGATTTTATTATTCTGTTTTACCTGCATCTCAAACTTTGAACTCTACTGACATGTATTCTATTAAGCCCATCTTTGTAAGATATAGATTTTTTTTTTATTTAGTGACTAACCATCTATTAACTAGTTAACCAAGTGAGTCCCTTTTTTCCCCTCCGCTGATTTAATTACTTCCATAGTATTCATTTGATCAATATACAGCTATAATAAAGATGTGTCAGACTGCGTGTCAGTATATTCAAAGCATAGCAAAGCATCAGGTGATTCTAAAATCTTCTCTAAATTCAAGATTTTAATATTTTGACTTCAGTACAATGCTAGTCCTTTAACAAGCGACTGTGAGTTTATGTGTACATTCATGTTGTGTGACTTGTGATTGAGTGCTTTTCTAGATCTTACGGTTTTCTGTATTGGGTAAGTATTATCTTTTTAATCAGATTGAAATAAACAAAGGCAAAATGCATTGGTTCTTCATGTTAGCACCTAGGCTCAGTATGAAAGGAATAATGTTAACATCCCCAGGTCCAGAAAAAATGTCCGAAGGAAGCTTCCAGCAGTAAATAAAGGCAGACAACTCAAGCAGGACAGTGGAATATAAAGACAGCCTGCCAGGAGTTTAGTGGATGAAATGTCCAGCAGGTGTCACAGACACAACACCACAGTGGGCCTCAGAGATGAATCCATTGATCAGAGGGTGGAAGGACTGGGTAAGCAGGTCCCTTGTTTCAAGAATTGCCTCAGGACAGTATAATCCGATCAAGATAGAAAAAAAAAAACCAGACAGTTATAGAAGCTAGGCATGGATAAGGAGAAGATTTTTTTATAAATTCCAAATTGTCAAAGATACACAAATCCCACATCCCCAAATTGCAGAATCATGTTCTGCCAAGAGTATCAGTTATCTCCATAGGAAAGACAAGTAAATTATCAGTTCCATAAACCTATGTAGAAAATCCCTAGAAGTGATGAGAAAATGACACTTATGTAGAGGATATTATTTGCTTAAACAGTTTCCACTGGACCTATTCTCTAATCTTGGTGTTGAAACTCATTTCTCTGAAATAAGAAGGCATGCGTGTGTGCTAAGTCGCTTCAGTAGAGACTGACTCTTTGTGACCCTATGGATTGTATCCTAAAGCTTAGAGTGGTGGACCTGGACAAGTACTGAATGCCCCCATCCTAGTACTATAGAGATTTCAATGCCTATGTCTCATACTGTAATACTGTGTGAAGTTATGAGAGAGAAATTCATGAAACAATCCAGAAGGAGTCCCAAGAGATACATAGTATCGGGAAAAGAAGGACCAAAGGCGATAATATCTGTTAAGCATCCAAAAAAATAAATTGGTCCCAGATCATAGAATAGGAGTTAATTTCTAGGTAGGGAGTAAACTGTTTCAACATGGATAATTGGAACTCATTCATTCTTTCAATTATTAGCTCATTAATTGAACAAATATGTGAATGAAGGTAGACTAGTTGAAAGGCTGTTGAGATAGTTCAGAAGATTCATGAGAAAAGTGGAAATGGGGAGACATGATGACTTCCAGTGAAAAAGGAAGTAAAACAGATTGGACATGATAATTTTCTTTTAGGAAACAGTGTCAATAAAGACTTCTACAGTTCTGACTTGAGGACCTGTTTGGAGGTAACAGGAGAATGTGAAAAGTAAGAAGCTTTGAGTTCACTTTTGATCACATGAAACTTGAAGTGTTTCTGAAAAATCTAAGTGTAAATGTCAAATAAGCAAATAATTGTATGTATCTATAACTCAGAAAAAAGGTCTTGGCTGGATATATAAATACGAAATGTTCATTTTGAGGATATTGATTGAAGTCTTAGAAATATATGAGGTCACATGAGGCAGTTAGGTGGTGCTAGTAGTAAAGAATCTGCCTGCCAATACAGGAGATGAAAAGCTATGCATGTTTGATTCCTGGGTCTTGAAGATCCCTTGGAGAAGGAGATGGCAACCCATTCCAGTATTCTTGTATGGAGAAACCTATGGACAGAAGAGCCTGAACGGCTACAGTCCATAGCGTCACAAAGAATCAGACATGACTGGAGCAACTTAGCATGCACGCAGACTGAGGAAAGAGGAGGGAAATACTTAGGTCTTAAAGGAAAAACGGGCCAAGCAACAAGGCTGAATAGTAAAGAGATATTAGAATATAATACAGCAAAGGCTCATACTGCTGAAAAATTAGCGTAGTGAATTGGGATCCCACAGGTTTCCTTAGGCAGCATAGTTTTACACAGGTGTCTCTATCACTTTCAATTCAACACATTGGACTGGAGTGGGTTAAAGAATCAGGAAATATAAAGAAAATAAAAGTTCTAGGCTGCTCTTGAGAAAAAATGTTTCCTCTATTTTAAACATGGGAAAAAGGAGGATGGCTGAGGATTCAGGGAGGTATTTATGTTTAGTGGTGGGAGGTTGAAGGAGTTCCAAAATTCTGACTTTTATTTTCTATAGGAAGTAAGAGATTTCTATAACTCTGCTGATTGTGGTGAAGCAAAAGAGACTGGAAGTCTGGGTGGAATAGAAAGATCTGAAATTGTTATTGTGGAATGTAAGACAATTAGCTGAATAGGAGACTACTCTTTGAAGTTTAAGCAGTGTTTGTATCGGTGAAAAAAATCGACAATAGTATCATTTCGATCTAGATGTGTAAATTCCTTTGGCAATGCTCATTTGCCCAGGTGGAGATGCAGAGAATGGTTGGAATGGTTGTAGGATGTAGGAAAGTTTCAGGTTTGGAGGAGCATGAAGGAGATAGAGGAATATGCAATCTAAACGAATCTAAATGAAACAGAAGGAAGTAAAGAAGGGAAGCAATGATAGCTAATTACAAAAATGAGAAGTCAGAGTTTAAATTTCCAATAAGGTCAAAGAAAAAAAAGTTTTTGTGGAAATGATTAAATGAATAGCCTGGAAAGGCAAACAGTAGTGGCTGGAAAAGGGGAAGTGTCAATGAATACTTTTTTGGAAAGGAGTGAGTTGGGGTAACTGCTAGGCCTACAGGTGATGGTATGAGAGTAGGATTAAATGGATGAGTGATACTGAAGAAGATATCATTTGCGTTGAGATGCAGTAGGAATGGAGGATCCAGAGGACCAGGTACCAAAGTCTGTACTAAATATGGATTCCACAAGACGAGTTAATACAATCCAGAGGAAGGCATGCAGGGCAGTTGAGCTAGGAAAATAGAGATTTCCCAAGCCCATAGGTGAGAATTAGTCTGAAGTGGAGTCTGTTTTTTCGTAACTTACCTGCTTAAGGGGACTGCAGAAGCAAAGTATAAGAAATGGAGAACTTTAATGACTACTAAAATTGAGGCTCACATCAAAGATTTAGATAATTGTATTGTAGTCATAGGAAGTAGAATGTTCAACCTAAAGCATTTGAGTCTAATTTGCTATATTTAGCCTTTGCTTATTTATGCATTCAGAATTCAGAGTAACAGGGCCAATATCTGTATAGCTCTCAGAGACAAGGTAATCATCTGAATTTATGGAATTCTCTAATGAATGAATAAAAAGGATTTAAATTTCAGGCAAAAATAATAATGAAAACCAAAACAACAAAAAAGACACTTGGAATTTAGAAGAAGAAGGATAAAAAGAAAGAGAATGAAGCCCAGTGACCACCATTTCCTGTGATATTTCCTTTAAAACTAATAAGAATTAATTTTAAAAATTACATGCATTGACTTGATCTGTTTAGCAGATTCATCTTTTTGATGTTTAATACACTTTATTTTATTTCCAAGAGTATAAGTCCTCATGTTGCTTCTCTAAAACATTAAATGTACTAATTGTAAAGGCAGAGTCTAATTATTCTATTCTGTTTCTTCAAGTGCAAATTCTACTTGTTTAATTTATTCTTCTTTCATACACCTGGATTTTCTTAAATATATGGTGATTAAGTTTATTGCAACACATTTTGTAGTATCTTCGGAAAATTTTGAACTGCACCTTTTTGTAGCAGAACCAGGTGAGGTCAGTTACCTGTAGAGGTTGTCTTTTTCTAATGGTAGTCAAGAAATACAGGTGCTATTCCCTTGTACTTTACTCTTTTGTGGAGGATTCATTTCAGTTTCTTGATATTTCCTTTGTCTTACTTTCAGTGTGATATATACTTAATTATATTTATAATAATGCTATTGTTTCCAAGTTTGACAGACATGGGGGTGGGATGTAGCATGAGTGCTACTACTCTGGAATTAGAAATTTAAAGAAAACTATACATACACCTGGAAAAGATTCATAAAATATGATGAGAATAAGAGCTTTACATTAGTTTGGTGCAAACATAATTTTAGTTTTTGAATTGTTGAACTTTGCCATATGACATAGAAATATATTCCTAAATAAGTCCGGTTGTATAATACATAACCACGAATCAAGGCAAACCGGAAGTGGTCAAATAGAAGATGGCAAGAGTGAACACTGACAGTTTAAGAACCAGTGAACTAAAATGGACTGGAATGGGTGAATTTAACTCAGATGACCATTATATCAACTACCGTGAGCAAGAATTCCTTAGAAGAAATGGAGTAGTCTTCATAGTCAACAAGAGAGTCGGAAATGCAGTACTTGGTTGCGATCTCAAAAATGACAGAATGATCTCTGTTCGTTTCCAGGGCAAACCATTCAATATCACTGTAATTCAAGTTTATGCCCGGACCAGTAACGCTGAAGAAGCTGACACTGAATGGTTCTAAGAAGATCTAAAAAACCTTCTCTTGAGAGTCCCTTGAAATGCAAGGAGATCCAACCAATCCATTCTAAAGGAGAGCAGTCCTGTGTGTTCTTTGGAAGGAATGATGCTAAAGCTGAAACTCCAGTACTTTGGCCACCTCATGAGAAGAGTTGACTCACTGAAAAGACTCTGATGCTGGGAGGGATTGGGGGCAGGAGGAGAAGGGGACGACAGAGGATGAGATGGCTGGAAGGCATCACTGACTCGATGGACATGAATTTGAGTGAACTCCGGGAGCTGGTGATGGACAGGGAGGCCTAGCGTGTTGCAATTCATGGGGTCGTAAAGAGTTGGACACAACTGAGCAACTGAACTGAACTGAACTGAACAAGACCTTCTAGGACTAACACCCAAAAAAGATGTCCTTTTCATTACAGGGGACTGGAATGCAAAAGTAGGAAGTAAGATATACTTGGAGTAACAGGCAAATTTGGTCTTGGAGTACAAAATGAAGCAGGTCAAAGGCTAACACAGTTTTGTCAAGAAAAGGCACTGGTCATAGCAAACACACTCTTCCAACAACACAAGAGAAGACTCTACACATGGACATCACCAGATGGGCAATACAGAAATCAGATTGATTATATTCTTTGCATCCAAATATGGAGAAGCTCTATACAGTCAGCAAAAACAAGACCTGGAGCTGACTGTGGCTCAGATCATGAACTTCTCATTGAAAAATTCAGACTTATATTGAAGAAAGTAGGGAAAAACCACTAGACCATTCAGGTATCAGATCAGATCAGATGAGATCAGGCACTCAGTCGTGTCCAACTCTTTGCAATCCCATGAATTGCAGCATGCCAGGCCTCCTTGTCCAACACCATCTCCCAGACTTCAGGCAAACTCATGTCCATCGAGTCAGTGATGTCATTCACCCATCTCATCCTCTGTCTTCCCCTTCTCCTCCTGCCCCCAATCCCTCTCAGCATCAGAGTCTTTTCCAATGAGTCAACACTTTGCATGAGGTGGCCAAAGTACTAGAGTTTCAGCTTTAGCACCATTCTTTCCAAAGAACACCCAGGGATGATCTTCTTTAGAATGGACTGGTTGGATCTCCTTGCAGTCCAAGGGACTCTCAAGAGTCTTGTCCAACACCACAGTTCAAAAGCATCAATTCTTCAGTGCTCAGCCTTCTTCACAGTCCAACTCTCACATCCTTACCTGACCACTGGAAAAACCATAACCTTGACTAGATGAACCTTTGTTGGCAAAGTAATGTCTCTGCTTTTCAATATGCTATCTAGGTTGGTCATAAATTTTCTTCCAAGGAGTAGGTGTCTTTTAATTTCATGGCTGCAGTCACCATCTGCAGTGATTTTGGAGCCCCCAAAACTAAAGTTTGATACTATTTCCACTGTTTCCCCATCTATTTCCTATGAAATGATGGGACCAGATGCCATGATCTTCATTTTCTGAATGTTGAGCTTTAAGCCAACTTTTTCACTCTCCTCTTTCAATCTCATCAAGAGGCTTTTTAGTTCCTCTTCACCTTCTGCCATAAGGGTGGTGTCATCTGCATATCTGAGTTTATTGATATTTCCCGGCAATCTTGATTTCAGCTTGTGCTTCTTCCAGCCCAGCGTTTCTCATGATGTACTCTGCATAGAAGTTAAATAAGCAGGGTGACAATATACAGCCTTGACGAACTCCTTTTCCTATTGGGAACAGTCTGTTGTTCCATGTCCAGTTCTAACTGTTGCTTCCTGACCTGTATACAGGTTTCTCAAGAAGCAGGGCAGGTGGTCTGGTACACCCATCTCTTTCAGAATTTTCCACAGTTTATTGTGACCCACACAGTCAAAGGCTTTGGCAGAGTCAATAAAGCAGAAATAGATGTTTTTCTGGAACTCTCTTGCTTTTTCCATGATCCAGTGGACGTTGGCAATTTGATCTCTTGTTCCTCTGCCTTTTCTAAAACCAGCTTGAACATCTGGAAGTTCACGGTTCATGTATTGCTGAAGCCTGGCTTGGAGAATTTTGAGCATTACTTTACTAGTGTGTGAGATGAGTGCAACTGTGAGGTAGTTTGAGCACTCTTTGGCATTGCCTTTCTTTGGGATTGGAATGAAAACTGACCTTTTCCAGTCCCATAGCCACTGCTGAGTTTTCCAAATTTGCTGGCATATTGAGTACAGCACTTTCACAGCGTCATTTTTCAGGATTTGAAAGAGTTCAAATGGAATTCCATCACCTCCACTTCCTTTGTTCGTAGTGATGCTTTCTAAGGCCCACTTGACTTCACATTCCAGGATGTCTGGCTCTAGGTGAGTGATTATACCATCGTGATTATCTTGGTCATGAAGATCTTTTTTGTACAGTTCTGTGTATTCTTGCACCTCTTCTTAATATCTTCTGCTTCTGTTGGGTCCATACCATTTCTGTCCTTTATCGAGCCCACATTTGCATGAAATGTTCCCTTGGTATCTCTAATTTTCTTGAAGAGATCTCTAGTCTTTCCCATTCAATTGTTTTCCTCTATTTCTTTGCATTGATCTCTGAGGAAGGCTTTCTTATCTCTTCTTGTTATTCTTTGGAACTCTGCATTCAGATGCTTATATTTTTCCTTTTCTCCTTTGCTTTTCACTTCTCTTCTTTTCACAGCTATTTGTAAGGCCTCTCCAGACAGCCATTTTGCTTTATTGCATTTCTTTTCCATGCGGATGGTCTTGATCCCTGTCTCCTGTACAATGTCATGAACCTCCGTCCATAGTTCATCAGGCACTCTATCCATCGGATCTAGTCCCATAAATCTATTTCTCACTTTCACTGTATAATCATAAGGGATTTGATTTAGGTCATATGGTCTAGTGGTTTTCCCTACTTTCTTCAATTTAAGTCTTAAGACCAGTTCATGGTCTGAGCCACAGTCAGCTCCTGGTCTTGTTTTTGCTGACTGTATAGAGCTTCTCCATCTTTGGCTGCAAAGAATATAATCAATCTGATTTCGGTGTTGACCATCTGGTGATGTCCATATGTAGAGTCTTCTCTTGTGTTGTTGTAAGAGGGTGTTTGCTATGACCAGTGCATTTTCTTGCAAAACTCTATTAGTCTTTGCCCTGCTTCATTTCGTATTCCAAGGCCAAATTTGCCAGTTACTCTAGGTGTTTCTTGACTTCCTACTTTTGCATTCCAGTCCCCTATAATGAAAAGGACATATTTTGGGGGTATTAGTTCTAAAAGGTCTTTTAGGTTTTCATAGAACCATTCAACTTCAGCTTCTTCAGCATTACTGGTTGGGGCATAGACTTGGATTATTGTGATATTGAATGGTTTGCCTTGGAAATGAACAGAGATCATTCTCTCGTTTTTGAGATTGCATCCAAGTACTGCATTTCAGACTCTTTTGTTGAGCATGATGGCTTCTCCATTTCTTCTAAGGGATTCCTGCCTGCAGTAGTAGATATAATGGTCATCTGAGTTAAATTCACCCATTCCAGCCCATTTTAGTTCGCTGATTCTAGAATGTTGACATTTACTCTTGCCATCTCCTGTTTGACCACTACCAATTTGCCTTGATTCATGGACCTAACATTCCAGGTTCCTATGCAATATTGCTCTTTACAGCATCACACCTAGCTTCTATCTCCAGTCACATCCACAGCTGGGTATTGTTTTTGCTTTGGCTCCATCCCTTCATTCTTTCTGGAGTTATTTCTCCACTGATCTCCGGTAGCATATTGGGCACCTTCTGACCTGGGGAGTTCCTATTTCAGTATCCTATCATTTTGCCTTTTCATACTGTTCATGGGGTTCTCAAGGCAAGAATACTGAAGTGGTTTGCCATTCCTTCTCCAGTGGACCACATTCTGTCAGATCTCTCCACCATGACCTGCCCATCTTGGGTTGCCCCACAGGGCATGGCTTAATTTCATTGTGTTAGACAAGGCTGTGGTCCTAGTGTGATTAGATTGACTAGTTTTCTGTGATTATGGTTTCAGTGTGTCTGCCCTCTGATGCCCTCTTGCAACATCTACCATCTTACTTGGTTTTCTCTTATCTTGGACGTGGGGTATCCATTCAGGTATGACCTAAATCAAATCCCTCACGATTATACACTGGAAATGAGAAATAGATTGAAGGTATTATACCTGATAGACAGAGTGCCTAAAGAACTATGGGAGGAGGTTTGCAACATTGTACAGGAGGCAGGGATCAAGACCATCTCCAAGAAAAAGAAACGTAAAAAAGGCAAAATGGTTGTCTGAGGAGGTCTTACAAATAGCTGTGAAAAGAAGAGAAGCTAAAAGTAAAGGAAAAAAGGAAAGATATACCCATTTGAATGCAGAGTTCCAAAGGCTAGAAAGGAGAGATAAGAAAGCCTTCCTCAGTGATCAATGCAAAGACATAGAGGAAAAAAATAGAATGGTTAAAACTAGAGATCTCTTTAAGAAAATTAGAGATACCAAGGGACCATTTCATGCAAAGATGGGCACAATAAAGAACAGACATGGTATGGATCTAACAGAAGCAGAAGATATTAAGAGGTGGCAAGAATACACAGAAGAACTATACAAAAAAGATCTTCACAGCCCAGATAATCACAATGATGTGATCACTCACCTAGAGCCAAATATCTTGAATGCGAAGTCAAGTGGGCCTTAGGAAGCATCAGTATGAACAAATCTAGTGGAGGTGATGGAATTCCAGTGGAGCTATTTCAAATCCTAAAAGATGATGCTTTGAAAGTGCTGCACTCAGTATGCCAGCAAATCTGGAAAACTCAACAGTGGCCACAGGACTGGAAAAGGTCAGTTTTCATTCCAATCCCAAAGAAAGACAAAGTCAAAGAATATTCAAACTACTGTGCAATTGCATTCATCTCGCACGCTAGCAATGTAATGCTCATAATTCTCCAAGCTCAGATCAGATCAGTCGCTCAGTCATATCCGACTCTTTGCGACCCCATGAATCGCAGCACACCAGGCCTCCCTGTCCATCACCAACTCCTGGAGTTCACTCAGACTCATGTCCATCGAGTCAGTGATGCCATCCAGCCATCTCATCCTCTGTCATCCCCTTCTCCTCTTGCCCCCAATCCCTCCCAGCATCAGAGTCTTTTCCAATGAGTCAACTCTTCGCATGAGGTGGCCAAAGTACTGGAGTTTCAGCTTTAGCATCATTACTTCCAAAGAAATCCCTTCAGCAATACATGAACCATGAACTTCCAGATGTTCAAGCTGGCTTTAGAAAAGGCAGAGGAACCAGAAATCGAATTGCCAATATCCGCTGGATCATCAAAAAAGCAAGAGAGTTCCAGAAAAACATCTACTTCTCTTTCTTGACTATGCCAAAGCCTTTGACTATGTGTATCACAAACTGTGGAAAATTCTGAAAGAGATGGGAATACCAGACCACCTGACCTGCTTCTTTAGAAACCTGTATGCAGGTCAGGAAGCAACAATTAGAACTGGACATGGAACAACAGACTGGTTCCAAATTTGGAAAGGAGTATCTCAAGGTTGTATATTGTCACCCTGCCTATTTAACTTATGTGCATTGTACATCATGAGAAACGCTGGGCTGGATGAAGCACAAGCTGGAATCAAGAATGCCGAAAGAAATATCAATAACCTCAGATATGCAGATGACACTACCCTCTTGGCAGAATGTGAAGAAGAACTAAAGAGCTTCTTGATGAAAGTGAAAAAGGAGAGTAAAAACATTGACTTAAAACTCAACATTCAGAAAACTGAGATCATGGCATCCAGTCCCATCACTTCATGGCAAAAGGTGGGGAAACAATGGAAACAGTGACAGACTTTATTTTTTGGGAGGATCCAAAAATCCCTGCAGATGGTGACTGCAGCCATGAAATTAAAAGACACTTACTGCTTGGAAGAAAAGTTAGGACCAACCTAGGCAGCATATTAAAAAGCAAAGACATTATTTTTCTAACAAAGGTCCATCTATTCAAAGCTATGGTTTTTCCAGTAGTCATGTATGGATGTGAGAGTTGGACTATAAAGAAAGCTGAGTGGTGAAGAATTGATGCTTTTGAACTGTGGTGTTGGAGAAGACTGTTCAGAGTCCCTTGGACAGCAAGGAGATCCAAAAGGAAATCAGTCCTGAATATTCACTGGAATGACTGATGTTGAAGCTGAAACTCCAATACTTTGGCCACCTGATGCAAAGAATTAACTCATTTGAAAAGACCCTGAAGCTGGGAAAAATTGAAGGCAGGAGGAGAATGGGTCCACGGAGGGTGAGATGGTTGGATGGCATCACTGACTCAATGGACATGTGTTTGAGTAAACTCCAGGAGTTGGTGATGGACAGGGAGGCCTGTCATGCTGCAGTCCATGGGGTTGCAAAGAGTCAGACACGACTGTACAAATGAACTCAACTGAACTGTACTACACATTATTTTAATGCTCACTTCTTGCTTCATGTTTTTTTTTTTTTTTTTACTAATGACTTGATACTTGCTGTTTATTTTATATTTATTTTAGTCTATGGAAATGATGTAGACAAAAAACAAATTGGAGCGATTTTCTTATTCAAGTTTAAAATGGGTCCTAAAGGAATGGAGGCAACTTGCAGCCTCAATAATACATTTGGCTCAGGAACTGCTAATGAACATATAGTGCAGTTGTGGTTCAAGAAGTTTGGCAAAGGAAAGGAGAGCCTTGAAGATGAGGAGTGTAGTGGCCAGCCATCAGAAGGTAACTATGACTAATTGAGAGCCATCATCAAAACTGATCCTTTTTCAACTACACAGGAAGTTGCTGAAGAACTCAGTGTCAACCATTCTATGGTCATTCAGCATTTGAAGCAAATTGGAAAGGTGAAAAACCTCTATAAGCGGGTACCTCCTGAGCTGACCAAACAAAAAAATGGCATCTGAACTCTCATTGTCAATTATTCTATGCAACAACAAATCATTTCTCAATAGGATTGTGATGTGGGATGAAAAGTGGATTTTATACAACAACTGGGTATGACCAGCTCAATGACTGGACTGAGAAGACGCTCCAAAGACTTCCCAAAGCCAAACTTGCACCCAAAAAGGTCATGGTCACTATTTGGTGGTCTGCTGCCTGTCTGACCCACTATGGCTTTCTGAATCCTGGTGAAACCATTACATCTAAGAAGTATGCTCAGCAAATCTATGAGATTCACTGAAAACTGCAAAGCCTGCAGCTATATTGGTCAACAGAATGGGCCCAATTTTTATCCACAACAATGCCTGACCACATGTCACACAACCAACACTTGAAAAGCTGAACAACCGAGGAACAAAGTTTTGCCTCATCTGCCATATTCACCTGACCTCTTGTCAACTGAATACCACTTCTTCAAGCATCTCGACAACTTTTTGCAGAGAAAATGCTTCCACAACCAACAGGATGCAGAAATTCTTTTCCAAGAGTTCATCAAATCCCAAAGCATGGATTTTTATGCTACAGGAATAAATAAACTTATTTCTTGTTGGCAAAAGTGTGTTAATTGTAATGGTTTCTATTTTGAGTAATAAAAATGTGTTTGTGCCTAGTTATAATGATTTAAAGTTCAAGGTCTGAAAACCCAAGTACTTTTGCACCAACCTAACAAATGCTACAGTTATTCATAATAAAAGATTAACTAAGAAAAATTTTACTGTCAAATTAAAAATTAAAGTTAGTTTTTATATTATTTCCAATTTTCTATAATGGAAATCATGGGATGTACTGATTGGCTCTAAACTTCTGCTATGTTGTACTGTGATAAGTTGCCTCATCTGTGTCTGACTCTTTCCAGCCCTATGGACTGTAGCCTGTCAGGCTCCTCTGTCCATGGAATTCTCTAGGCAAGAATATTGGAGTGGGTGCTACTTATTCATAAAATTATAAGATCTTTTGGATTATCTTTAAATATATATTTTCCCATTGAATTATACATTTGATTTCTCTTCAAATCCATTTAATTTAATAGAATGTCTGGAGTCACACTCTATTATGAAATAAAATAAAAACAGCCTAAACTCTAGCAGAAAAACAACTTTATTAATTCATGAATATTAAAAAAGGAAATTACTTCTGAACTTAACTGGGTTGTGTGCAAACCAAAGAAGCAAGAAAGTGAGTTTATGTATCTTAAAATAAACAATATAAATCTAGGCCATGAAGTGATAATCTATGTTTGAGATTCTAAAGTGAAGATAACATTTCAGTTATATTGGTGTATTCAAGACTTGACTTTTTCATGTCATCATGATACTATATTTGTTTCATCAAAAATACCATTATAGGAAGAATCACACAACACCATGGCATTCTTAAAAGATGCAAAGCACATAACATTAAAATGTTGAGGTCATCTGAATTCTTTTATACTTCATGTTTGAAATTCTGTTGTCATGACAAAAGGAAAGTATAAATGCTGACTGTAGGTTATTTGCCAAGGATTGTCAAAAATAAAATTGATAACGTACTGAATTTTTCCCATATGGCACGTATCTTACTGACAGCAGACATTGTCCTATGAATGTGTGCTAAATGGTCAAGTTCAGGAGTCAGACCCTAATCTAATGTTTGAAATAGCCATGAATGTGTGCATATGGGTGTACATATATATATACATCTATGTATGTATATATTTTCACAGGATATATTATAATTGTGATATATTATATATTATAACTCTTCCATGTATATATTTTCACAGGAAGAGTTATAATAACACATATTCTCACAGAGGGTGTATACCCTCTCTCTATATATAGATAGAGAGACATAGAAATAGATATATACACAGACATAAATACATATATCTATATGCACCTGTTATCAAAATATAGAACCTAAGTTAGAAATATTCTAAATACTTGCTTATTGTGTACTCTTTGCTATAGGGGAAGAACAAACTTTTTAGGTAAACACACACAGCTTTGAATCCTAGTTCTACTGTTATCCAATCTAACCTCCGGCAGTTTATCTTTTTCTAAGTGCCAGTTGTCTGTCAGTTCACATTGTTGCCTACCTTTACAGATTTGTTGAGATGAATGTAGCAGATAAGCCTAACAGAGTGTCTGATACAGAAAAGTAAAAAAAAAAAAAAACAACTTCACTTTCCTTTTCTTCTCCCCACCCACTTTAACCATACAAGAAAACTACTCAGTGTAATTGATTGCATATATTCACAAACAGAAGTACATTTACTCATTTAACAAATGCTTATTACATAATGGATACATGTAGGCAAGAAGAGTGACTTTCAAATGTGAATCTGGCTCCATTCTTTCTATTAGCCCAAAATTTATCAAAAATTTGGACCAACAAATCTCTATGCTAATCTTATGTGTAACAGAAATCTTTGTTTATGCAAAGGAATTAAGCATTGATATGAAAGTGAAAGTGTTAGTTGTACAATTGTGCCCAACTCTTTGTGACCCTATGGACTGTGGCCCACCAGGCTCCTCTGACAATGGAATTTTCCAGGCAAGAATACTGGAGTGGGTTGCCATGCCCTTCTTCAGGGGAATCTTCCTGTCCCAGGGATCAAACCCAGGTCTCCCACATTGTGGGCAGATTCTTTATCATATGAACTACCCGGAAAGTATAATATAGCATTAATATAGAACTAATATATTAAGGTGTATATATATATATATATGTTATATATATATATATATAGCTTATTATAATTCTTAATCTTTCCTCCAGGTATTTGTGTTTAGAATATAAGTCAACACAACCTATTTTTCCAAAAAAATTGTTTTATTGCTAATCTTCAATTAAAACTTATAAAAGAGAATTAAAAAAATTAATGCCAGAGATCCTTCAGAAGTCCACTCATGTACAATACCCAGTTTTCCCCAGTTATTACCATTTGCCTTCTTGTACAGAACATCCTGCAGTATTTGCCAAGTACCTTTTAGAATCACAATCAAAGAATAAAAGTGAACTTCAGTGAGTTTGGGCTTGTGTAGATAGTGTGTTCAGTAGCAGCTTGCGGCATTGATTTGCTCCAATGGAATGTTGTTTCCGGAAGGAGGGTGAATGAATCACTTTTATGGGCATAGAGTCTTTCTCTGCACGTCATCTTGCATTATTAATGGCTGATTCAATTTTGCTGGCTAGAACTAGAGTTCTTTCTAGGGTAAGGTTAAATTTAAGGAGCTGTCTTGTGATTTCCTATATGACTAACCATTAGTATTATTTAGACCCACATAATTTCATTTCTCTTTTCCATATATTTGAATATGCTCTTACTTTCTACGTGAACTTCTGCAAATACTTTTAGCATTTGTAATGCTGTACTTTAAGACATGGACTTTGGAGTCAGGCACACTTGGATATGATTTCTGGATCTATCATTTAATATCATTTCATAATCTTGACAGTGTTAATATCTCTAAGGCACATTTTCTTTGTTTCAAAAATAAGAAATGAAGTGACCTTCTAGTTAGAGCTATTATAAGGATGAAAAAAAAAGATAGTACAAGTTTCTAGTAGGGTTCTTGGCATGTAGAAAACCCCTAATAAATGATAGGTATAATCATTTGTCAAATACTTACATTAAGCAATCAACAATAAACATGGCAACTATTCAAGTTCAAAAATACCACACAGGTCTAAATTACCATTGCACAAGGATTGTTTTTATTTTCTTCATCTTTCAAGTTCACAGTAACATTTTATTTTTTATTTAGTGAACAGTATTACTTGGACAGCTTCTCTATGTGGCAATATTCTTTAAGCAACATTTTTTAGTACATCACAATTTCAATCACTGAGGGGTTTGAATCTATCTGAAAGAGAAACGATCAGGACACATGAAGGTGTGAATAATGTAAATCACAGACAGACGTGTTGCACTGTGTGGTAGAGAGAATGAATATACAGGAATTAAGAAAGAAATGGGTGAAGATGAAAATTTAATATAGTTAGGGAAGGCTTGATAAAAGACCTAGGAACTCAATTAGGAACTACTTGAAAGATAGTTATAGTTTCTAAAAAAACAGCTGAGGAAAGGTGGATTTGTATACTTTATGAAGGGGTAAATTTCTCTGTGACTCGCTCACAGAAGCTTGGAGTTAAGACTATATACATACACAATCTCCCTTGCCACTTCCCCTTCTCTCTAGTACAGAGGTTGCCTGTTCAGGTACTGAACAACCAGTCAGTGGTAAAGCTGAAATTGCTGTCTAGGTCTCCTGCTTCTGTTTCAGTACTTTTTTACTGCAATGTGTTGGGTGAGGAAGCCTTCAAAAGCTTCTTGAATTATTCATATGAAATATGGACAATCCTATCTCATTGCATAAGGTCATTTCATTTATAGATATTAAGACTTTTCTTATACTCAGCCTCTCAGTGACTAATCCCTGCATCACCAGTTTCAGTACTGCACTGGAACTGAATCCTACAAGTTCATAAAAGTCAATTACGTGCATCGCTTCTCAAGTGCATGTTCAGTGATGTCACACTGGTAGTTTGAAAACAGCCACGGTGAGAGTATTTACTCCATGGAAATGAGCTAATGCAATAAAACAAGGCTCCCCCGCTCCACTTTCTGGAGCGTTGATTGATAAACATTTACCACATCACCGTGTACAGTAAATTCTATACAATTTCACTATTAACGTAGTTTGTTGCCGTTGTTGAGTTGCTAAGTCGTGTTTGACCCTTTTGTCACCCCATGCACTGTAGCCCACCAGGCTCCTCTGTCCATGGGATTTTCCAGGCAAGAATACAGGAGTGGATTGCCACTTTCTTCTCTGGGGAATCTTCCTGACCCAAGAATGGAACCCACATCTCCTGCATTGGCAGGTGGATTCTTTACCACTGAGCCACCAGGGAAGCCCATTAATGTAGCTAAAAATATAAAATTGCTTTCAATTTTAAATAAATGTACTTTGGAGTAAGATGTCAAAAGGTCAAAGAAATAACAGTCTTTGAATAAAAATAATAAAAATAGAGGGATTACTAGGTTCTACCAGAAGATTCTTATAAAGATAAACAGTATTTTGCCATAAAATGTATATGGAATCTGCAACATGGCAAATAGATGGGGACACAGTGGAAACAGTGGCTGACTTTATTTTTGGGGGCTCCAAAATCACTGCAGATGGTGACTGCAGCCATGAAATTAAAAGACACTTACTCCTTGGAAGGAAAGTTATGACCAACATAGACAGCATATTAAAAAGAGAGACATTACTTTGTCCACAAAGGTCCGCCTAGTCAAGGCTATGGCTTTTCCAGTAGTCATGTATGGATGTGAGAGTTGGACTATAAAGAAAGCTGAGTGTGAAAGAAATGATGCTTTTGAACTGTGGTGTTGAAGAAGACTCTTGAGAGTCTCTTGGACTGCAAGGAGTGTCCCACCAGTCCATCCTAACGGAGATCAGTCCTGGGTGTTCATTGGAAGGACTGATGTTGAAGCTGAAACTCCAATACTTAGGCCATCTAATGTGAAGAGCTGACTCATTTGAAAAGACCCTGATGCTGGGAACGATTGAAGGCAAAAGGAGAAGGGGATGGCAGAGGATGAGATGGTTGGATGGCATCACCAACTCAATGGACATGAGTTTGGGTAAACTTCAGGAGTTGGTGATGGACAGGGAAACCTGGCATGCTGCAGTCCATGGGGTCACAAAGAGTTGGACATGACTGAGTGACTGAACTGAACTGAACTGTAAATTTTAAAATCTATGTAAATTTATACAAATTAAATAGAAATAACCTACTAAGAATAAATACATTCAATCCCCAACCCCCAAAGCCATTTCTGTTTCAAGAAAATCTATAAATCTACTCTTGTATTAATCAACTGGTAGGAGAGCATGGCAACATACTCCAGTATTCTTGCCTGGAGAATCCATGGACAGAGGAGCCTGGGGGGCTACAGTCCATGGGGTCACAAAGAGTCAGTCATGACTGAGTGACTAAAGCACGACACAGAACATAAAAATAATGAACATTTTAATGGTGTGCTGTGCTTAGTCACTCAGTCATGTCTGACTGGACTACAGCCTGCCAGACTTTTCCATCCAGTGGATTCTCCAGGCCAGAACACTGGAGTGTGTTGCCACGTCCTCCTCCAGGATATCTTCCCAACCCAGGGATCGAACCTAGGTCTCCCGCATTGCAGGTGGATTCTTTACCTACTGAGCTACCAGGGAAGCCCAGTTATTTCAATAAATAAGATAAAGCATTTGATTATAAAATCTTAGTGATTAACTACAATAAGATAATGTCATATGCAAGCTACATACAGATAAGTTCATACTTTCTTTTATATAAGTAAACAATAATTACACAATCTATTCTACATATACTCAACAAAACAATGTTATTTTATATATGTAGTCATAGACCTGGAAAATTACACTGAAAACATCAACCAGATATCACATTTTGTGTGATTTTTCCTTCTTTAGAATTTTCTCTATTTTTAAATTTCTCCACAGTTAAACATTTAGACTAAGTAATTGTAAAAATTATGAAAAGTAAATATGGAGATGAAATGTTGCTCACAACAAAAACTTAAAGCATACAAGAGTAGCATAAACGAGAAAAAATTTAAAGTTAAATTAAATAAATACTAAATGTATAAGAATAAAAAGAAAGAAGAGGAAAAGGAGAGAGATGAGTAATCAGACCAACAAGTATTTGATTAGAATTAACATGGGAGAAAAGTAGAAATAAATAAAAACCCTTTTAACAGTAGTATCATACTGGTATGATCATACGTGTTTGAGTTTTATTCCATAATATTTAAAAATTAATTTCCAATCTTTTTCAGCACACATGAATTATTTAGTTTTATTTTTTAATATTTAAAAGGAAAAGATGTTATACAGTTTACTTTCTCAAATGTCTCAAGGGTTGTGGCAGGAATATTCCGTAACAACACTATATTCCCCAAACATTTTGTACATGACTGATCTCCCCATTATTCAGATCTTGGAGGTGATCCTTGACTGTCCTACCTCATAAGACCCACTAATAGTAAATATTTCTGCATTTTATCTGTCTTACCACACTGATAAGCACATAATTATTTACTTACATACATGTTAATGGTCTCTTTCTTTTTCAATTACCATAAACTCCAAGACGGCAGTGACTGATTTTGTTTTATTTACCAATACATTGTCATTGCCTACCATAAAAACACTACATTAGGCACTCAATAAATATTTTCGAATAAATATATAAACCAGGAGAATATAATTGCAACATAATTTAGGAGTACAATTGAAAAATCTATAGGTGAAAATAGAAAGTGATTTTCCGGGACAAAACACATATATGATTTCAAATTCTATCATCATAAAATAGATCATTGGTGTCCAGAATTTTTTTTTTCTTTTCATCACTTTTTTTTGTTGTTCAGTCTCTCAGAAGTGTCCGACTCTTTGTGACCCCATGGACTGTAGCACACTAGGCTTCTCTGTTTACCATCTGCCAGAGCTTGCTCAAACTCATGTCCATTGAGTCAGAGATGCCAACCAACCATCTCATCCTTATCTCACCCTGCCTTCTGTCTTTCCCAGCATCAGGGTATTTTCCAAAGAGTCATCTCTTCACATAAGCTGGCCAAATTACCGGAGCTTCAGCTTCAGCATCAGTCCTACAAATGAATATTCAGGATTCATTTCCTTTAGGATTGACTGGTTTAATATCTGTGAAGTTCAGTGGATTCTCAATAGCTTCTCCAACACCACAGTTCAAAAGCATCAATTCTTCAGCACTCAACCCTCTTAATGGTCCAACTAACATATCCATACATCAATTCAGTTCAGTAGCTCAGTCATGTCCGACTCTTTGCGACCCCACAGACTGCAGCACACCAGGCCTCCCTGCCCATCACCAATTCCCAGACTTTACTCAAACTCATGACCATTGAGTCAGTGATGCCATCCAACCAAACAACCATCTCATCCTTTCTCCTACTACATTCAATCATTCCCAGCATCAGAGTCTTTTCAAATGAGTCAGTTCTTAACATCAGGTGGCCAAAGTATTGGAGTTTCAGCTTCAACATCAGTCCTTCCAATGAATACCCAGGACTAATCTCCTTTAGGATGGACTGGTTGGATCTCCTCACATCCAAGGGACTCTCAAGAGACTTCTCCAACATCACAGATCAAAAGCATCAATTCTTTAGCACTCAGCTTTCTTTATAGTCCAACTCTCAATCTATACATGACCACTGGAAAAAACCATAGCCTTAACTAGATGGACCTTTGTAGACAAATGTCTCTGCTTTTTAACGTGCTCTCTAGGTTGGGCATAACTTTCCTTCCAAGGAGTAAGCATCTTTTAATTTCATGGCTGCAATCACCATCTGCAGTGATTTTGGAGCCCAGAAAAATAAAGTCTCACACTGTTTCCACTGTTTCCCAATCGATTTCCCATGAAGTGATGGGACAAGATGCCATGATCTTAGCTTTCTGAATGTTGAGCTTTAGGCCAACTTTATCACTTTCCTCTTTCACTTTCATTATGAGGCTCTTTAGTTCTTTTTCACTTTCTGCCATAACAGTGATGACATCTGCATATCTGAGGTTATTGATATTTCTCCCAGAAATCTTGATTCCAGATTATGCTTCCTCAAGCCCAGTGTTTCTCATGATGTACTCTGCATATAAGTTAAATAAGCAGGGTGACAATATACAGCCTTGTCGTACTCTCCCTATTTGGAACCAGTCTGTGGTTCCAAGTCCAGTTCTAACTGTTGCTTCCTGACCTGCATACAGATTTCTCAAAAGGCAGGTCAGGAGGTCTGGTATTCCCATCTCTTTCAGAATTTTCCATGGTTTGTGGTGATCCACACAGTCTAAGGCTTTGGTATAGTCAATAAAGCAAAAATAGATGTTTTTCTGGAACACTTTTGCTGTTTTAATAATCCAACAGATATTGGCAATTTGATCTCTGGTTCCTCTGCCTTCTCTAAATCCAGCTTGAACATTTGGAAGTTCTCAGTTCACATATTGTTGAAGCCTGGCTTGGAGAATTTTGAGCATTACACTGCTAGTGTGTTACATGAATGCAGCCGTGCAATAGTTTGAGCATTCTTTGGCATTGCCTTTCTTTAGGATTGAAATGAAAACTGAACTTTTCCAGTCCTGTGGCCACTTCTGAGTTTTCCAAATTTGCTGGCATATTGAGTGCAGCACTTTCACAGCATCATTTTTAATCTTTGAAATAGCTGAATACTTTGGCCACCTGATGTGAAGAGCTAACTCATTTGAAAAGACCCTGATGCTGGGAAAGATTGAGGGCAGGAGGAGAAGGGGATGACAGAGGATAAGACAGTTGGATGGCATCACTGACTCGATGGACACGGGTTTGGATGGACTCCGGAAGTTGGTGATGGATAGGGAGGCCTGGCGTGCTGCGGTTCATGGAGTCGCAAAGAGTCGGACATGACTGACCGAATGAAGTGAACTGAACTGAATAGCTTAACTGGAATTCCATCACTTCCACTAGCTTTATTTGTAGTGATGCTTCCTAAGGCCCACTTGACTTCACATTCAGGATGTCTGACACTAGGTGAGTGATCACACCATTGTGATTATCTGGGTTATGAAGATCTTTTTTGTATAGTTCTTCCGTGTATTCTTGCCACCTCTTCTTAATATCTTCTGCTTCTATTAGGTCCATACCGTTTCTGTACTTTTTTTGCCCATCTTTGCATGAAATATTCCCTTGGTACCTCTAATTTTCTTGAAGAGATCTCTAATCTTTCCCATTCTGTGGTTTTCCTCTATTTCTTTGCATTGATCATTGAGGAAGGCTTTCATATCTCTCCTTGCTATTCTTTGGAACTGTGCATTCAAATAGTTACATCTTTCCTATTCTCCTTTGCTTTTCACTTCTCTTCTTTTCACAGCAATTTGAGACCTCCTCAGACAGCTATTTCACTTTTTCACATTTCTTTTTCTTGGGGATGGTCTTGACCCCTGTCTCCTGTACAATGTCATGAACCTCCATTCATAGTTCATCAGGCACTCTGTCTGTCAGATCTAATCCCTTAAATCTATTTCTCACTTCCACTGTGTAACCATAAGGGATTTGATTTAGGTCACACTTGAATGGTCTAGTCATTTTCCCTACTTTCCTCAAATTCTTTCTTCAAATTCAGTCTGAATTTGGCAATAAGGAGTTCATGATCTGAGCCACAGTCAGCTCCTTTCTTCAAATTCAGTCTGAATTTGGCAATAAGGAGTTCATGATCTGAGCCACAGTCAGCTCCAGGTCTTATTTTTGCTGACTGTAAAGAGCTTCTACATATTTGGCTGCAAAGAATATAATCAATCTGATTTTGGTATTGACCATCTGATGATGTCTACATGTAGAGTCTTCTCTTGTGTTGTTGGAAGAGGGTGTTTGCTATGACCAGTGCATTCTCTTGGCTAAACTGTATTAGCCTTTGCCCTGCTTCATACTGTACTCCAAGGCCAAATTTTCCTGTTACTCCAGGTGTTTCTTGACTTCCTACTTTTGCATTCCAGTCCCCTGTAGTGAAAAGGACATCTTTTGTGGTTGTTAGTTCTAGAAGGTCTTGTAGGTCTTCATAGAACTGTTCAACTTCAGCTTCTTCAGCATTACTGGTCTGGTCATAGACTTGGATGACTGCGATATTGAATGGTTTGCCTCAGAAATGAACAGAGATCAAGCTGTTGTTTTTGAGATTGCATCCAAGTACTGCATTTTTTACTCTTTTGTTGACTATTAGGGCTACTACATTTCTTCTAAGGGATTCTTGCCCACAGTAGTAGATATAATGGTCATCTGAGTTAAATTCACCCATTCCAGTCCATTTTAGTTCCCTGATTCCCAAAACGTCGACGTTCACTCTTGCCATCTTCTGTTTGACCACTTCCAATTTGGCTTGATTCATGGACCTAACATTCCAGGTTCCTATGCCATATTGCTCTTTACAGCATTGGACTTTGCTTCAATCACCAGTCCCATCCACAACTGGGTGTTGTTTTTGCTTTGGCTCTGTCTCTTCATTCTTTCTGGAGTTATTTCTCCACTTATCTCCAGTAGCATATTGGGCACCTACTGACCTGGGGAGTTCATCTTTTAGTGTTCTGTCTAATTGACTTTTCATACTGTTCATGGGGTTCTCAAGGCAAGAATACTGAAGTGGTTTGTCATTCCCTCCTCCAGTGGACCACATTTTGTCAGAATTCTCCACCATGACCAGTTTGTCCCTACATGGCATGGCTCATAATTTCATTGAATTAGACAAGGCTGTGGTCCATGTGATCAGATTGGTTAGTTTTATGTGATTGTGGTTTTCAGTCTCTCTGCCCTCTGATAGAGAAGGATCAGAGCCTTAGGGAAGCTTCCTGATGGGAGAGACTGACTAAGAAGTAAATTGGGTCTTGTTCTGAAGGGCAGGGTTGTGTTCAGTAAATCTTTAATCCAATTTTCTATTGATGGGTGGAGCTGTGTTCCCTCCCTGCTATTTACCTGGGGCCAAACTATGCTGTGAAGTGAGGGACTTCACTTTCACTTTTCACTTTCATGCATTGGAGAAGGAAATGGCAACCCACTCCAGTGTTCTTGCCTCAAGAATCCCAGGGACAGGGAGCCTGGTGGGCTGCCGTCTCTGGGGTCGCACAAAGTAGGACACCACTGAAGCGACCTAGCAGCAGTAGCAGCAAACTATGCTGACCTGCCTCTTAAGAAACCTATATGCAGGTCAGGAAGCAACAGTTAGAACTGGACATGGAACAACAGACTGGTTATAAATAGGAAAAGGGGTATGTCAAGGCTATATATTGTCATCCTGCTTATTTAACTTACATGCAGAGTACATCATGAGAAATGCTGGGCTGGAGGAAGCAGAAGGTGGAATCAAGATTGCCGGGAGAAATATCAATAACCTCAGATATGCAGATGACACCACCCTTATGGCAGAAAGTGAAGAGGAACTAAAAAGCCTCTGGATGAAAGTGAAAGAGGAGAGTGAAAAGGTTGGCTTAAAGCTCAACATTCAGAAAACGGAGATCATGGCATTGGGTCCCTTCACTTCATGGGAAATAGATGGGGAAACAGTGAAAATAGTGTCAGACTTTATTTTTTGGGGCTCCAAAATCACTACAGATGGTGATTGCAGCCATGAAATTAAAAGATGCTTACTCCTTGGAAGGAAAGTTATGATCAACCTAGATAGCATATTCAAAAGCAGAGACATTACTTTGCCAACAAAGGTCTGTCTAGTCAAGGCTATGGTTTTTCCAGTGGTCATGTATGGATGTGAGAGTTGGAGTGTGAAGAAAGCTGAGTGCTGAAGAATTGAGGCTTCTGAACTGCGGTGTTGGAGAAGACTCTTGAGAGTCCCTTGGACTGCAAGGAGATCCAAGCAGTCCATCCTAATGGAGATCAGTCCTGGGTGTTCATTGGAAGGACTGATGCTGAAGCTGAAACTCCAATACTTTGGCCACCTCATGCAGGAGGAGATGGGGATGACAGAGTATGAGATGGCTGGATAGCATCACTGACTTGATGGACATGATTTTGAGTGAGCTCTGGGAGTTGGTGATGGACAGGGAGGCCTGGTGTGCTGTGACTCATGGGGTCGCAAAGAGTCGGACATGACTGAGCAAATGAACTGAACTGAACTGAAACTATGCTGAAGGTAATGAAGATAATGGTGACCTCTTTCAAAAGATCCCATGCATTTACTGCAACACTCACTGTCCCCAACCCTGGAACAGGCCAGTGAAAAAACCATAGCTTAGAGTAGATGGACCTTTGTTGGCACAGTAGTATCTTTGCTTTATAACATGCTATCTAGGTTTGTTATAGCTTTTCTTCCAATAACAAGCGTCTTTAAATCTCATGGCTGCGGTCACCATCTGCAGTGAATTTGGAGCTCAAGAAAATAGTCTGTCACTGTTTTCATTGTTTCCCCATCTATTTGCCATGAACTGATGGGAACAGATGCCATGACTTTGTTTTTGGATACTGAGTTTTAAACCAGCTTTTTCACTCTCCCCTTTCACATTCACCAAGAGACTCTTTAGTTCTTCTTTGTTTTCTGCCATAAAGGTGGTGTCATCTCCATATCTGAGATTTTTGATATTTCTCCCGGATATCTTGATTCCACCTTGTGCTTCATCCAGCTCAGCATTTCACATGATGTACTCTGCATATAAGTTAAATAAGCATATAATTTAAATAAGGCCTACAATATACAGTCTTAGGCACTCCTTTCCCAATTTGGTACCAGTCTGTTGTCCATGTCTGGTTCTAACTGTTGCTTCTTGACCTGCATACAGGTTTCTCATGAGACAGGTAAAATAGTTTGGTATTCCCATCTCTTGAAGAATTTTCCACAATTTGTTATGATACACACAATCAAAAGCTTTAGTATAGTCAATGAAGCAGAATTAAATATTTTTCTGGAATTCTCTTGCTTTTTCTCTGAATAACAGATGTTGGCAATTTGATCTCTGGTTCCTCTGATTTTTCTAAGTCCAACTTGTACATCTGGAAGTTCTCAGTTCATGGACAGTTGAAGCCTAGCTTGGAGAATTTTAAGCATTACTTTGCTAGTGTATGAAATGAATGCAATTGTGTGGCAGTCTGGCTTTGCCTTTCTTTGGTTTTGGAATGAAAACTGACTTTTTTCCAGTCCTGTGGCCACTGCTGAGTTTTCCAAATTTGCTGGCATATTGAATGCAGCACTTTAACAGCATCAACTTTTAAGATTTGGAATAGCTCAGCTGGAATACCATCATCTCCACTAACTTTGTTCACAGTGATGCTTCCCAAGGCCCACTTGACTTCACATTCTAGGATGTCTGCTTCTAGGTAAATGATCACACCATCATGTCATTAAAACCTTTTTTGTATAGTTCTGTGTATTCTTGCCACCTCTTCTTAATATCTTCTGCTTCTGTTAGGTCCATACCCTTTCTGTCCTTTATTGTGCCCATCTATGCCTTTTTTAAATTGAGATTTGCTATTCTGAATCTTGAAACATAGCCATATCACAGAAGAAGAGAATACATATGTGATTTTTGAAGTAAGGCCAGCACCAGAAGCAGAACTGGTGAATGATGCATCTAAGACATACAATATAAGGAGGCACTCACTCCCAGATTTGTGCAGACCCCCAGCCCAAACCTGCACGGCCCTGGGAATGATGCTTCCTTGAATGTTGTACTCCATTGTTGTCACATGTCTCGCCCTAGTGACTCTGATGATTGATCTATTTATTCTTTCTATAAACCTATCCTGGAAGCAGCAAAGGGGGCCTCTCCAGATTCTCTCAACTTGTAACCATACTCTTCATGAATGCCCCTCCCTCTGTATACAGATTCCTTTCCCTCTCTTGTTCTCCTGCCAAACCCACAGAACAAGACTTCTTTGTTAGCTAGAGCTATCTATTTCCTCTCCTCCAGTATTTCCTCCAATATTGCTAAATATGACCGAGCTTTTCAGCTACTGTAGATTTCTGCTATTCAGTCTTAGCTGGTCCATAATGAGACTGTTGCTTATCCTTTATTTTCATCACTGTTTGACTGTCAGACAGATATTACAAACAAGAGGTCTTGGGTCTTAATTCAACATATAGATGCTTTTCTTTGTTTTATGGTATTTAATTTTTAAATACTTTCCCAAATTTAAAAATGACAACTTTACATAAAAACTGAGATGCATAAAATCTCAAAAACCGAAAGCAAACCAAAAAAGGAAAATCTGGCAAGAGTACATTCTCTTAATGCATGAGTATAATAAGCTGGAACTTTCTTACCACTCTACAGAAATGCCTTTCTTAGCTGCCAATGAGCTTACTACTGACAAAAACAAAAGTTTCTTCCCAGTTTTCAATTAATTCCTGACATCTGGAGTATTTTCCAATGATACTCAGTCCCTATATATTAAAACTCTTGTTAAATTTTCAAAATGGGACATGGGGACTTCCCTTTTTTTTTTAATGATGTTCTTTAATATATATATGTGTATATATATATATATATATATAGGCTATTTGAGGTCTTAATTGTGGCATGTGGGATCTAGTTCCCTGACCAGGGATCAAACTGGGCCACTGTATTTGGAATGCAGAATCTTAGCCACTGCACCACCTGGCCCTCCCTCTTCTTTTTACCAAATATAAGTTACTGCTTGATTCAGTCCAGGAAACAAGATCCCAGACCTGTCCACATTATTAATATAGATACACATTTTAATGCTGATAAAGTGTCCCTCCAACATTCCTCACCACTAGTACTAGTATTATTACATTTATAACCCTGTAACTTCTCATAAAAACCGTCTTGTTTTCCAAAATCTCTTGTTAAATCCCCATATGTGTATCCCATAGAGTCATATATTTATGTATTCTATGGATAACAAAAGGTGATAAATAAATTTGAGATTTTAAACAAAAGTAAATTGATTTCAAAAGAACTCATCAAAGTCTTTAAAATATTACTAATTATGGGAGCATGTGTGCATGCTAAATCGCTTCAGTCATATCGGACTCTTGGTGACCCTATGACGTGTACCTGCCAGGGCCTCTGTCTGTGGGATTCTCCAGGCATGAATCCTAAAGTAGGTTGCCATGCCTTTCTCCAAGGGATCTTCCCGACTCAAGGATCAAGCACAAGTCTCACATTTCCTGCATTGACAGGCAAGTTGTTTACTGCTAGCAACCCCTGGGAAGTTCCAGTTATGGGAGACTTGGATTTGAAGACTCCAATGCTAGACCTGGGATCAATAGGTTCAAGTCCCAGTTCAACTCTTTCCTTTGTGACCAAGAGTCATACTCATAATTTTTTCATTAAAGTATTTTTTTCAGCCAAGTCCTTGAAGTTCTCTCCAGAACATATTTTCTAGTATTTTAAAATGTGGATAGACTGAGAATTTTCTGAATATTCATATTCTGTTTCCTATAGGCTTAACAATTCCTTCTTCAATTCATCTCTCTCCTCTTATATTTACTAGAAACAGTAAAGAGAAGCCAAGCCTGTATGTTCAACACTTTGCTTAGAAATTTCATCTGTTAAGTATCCCAGTTAATTTCAAACAAGTTTTACTTTCTACAAAACACTAAATGAAATTCAGCCAAGAGTTTTGCCACTTTATAACAAGGATCACCTTTCTCCAGTTTCCAAAACCATATTCTTATTTCCACTTGAGATATCATAAGAATCACCTTGAAATGTTTATTTTTCTAGAAACAGTCCCTTTGAAACAATCTAGGGTTTTTCCAACATGTACATCAGAACTCTTCCAGCCTTTGCCCATTATCCACTTTTCCACAAATCACTTTCACATTTTTTGGTATTTGTTATAGCAGCAATCTCTTCTAGATACCAAAATCTATATTCGTTTGCTAAGTTTACTATAACAAAATGCTAGAGACTGAGTTACTTAAACAACAGAATTTTATTTTCTTCATAATTCAGGTGCCTGAAAGTCCAAGATCAAGGTGCCCTCAGGCTGGGTTTCTCCTGACAATGGTCCTCCGGTTTGTAGAGGGCACCCTTCCTGGTGTGTCCTCACATTGCCTTTCTCTTTATGTATCCATCCTTGGTGTCTCTGCCTCTTTTTATAAGGACACCTTTCTTACTGGATTAAGGCCCCACCCTTACGACCACATTTTACCTCAATCACTCCTGTAGGGGCTCTATTTCGAAAAACAGTCACATTTTGAGATACATTAAAGGATAGGACTGCAGCATTTGAATTTTATGGGACATAATTTAAACACAGCTAGTGAAGGTGATGGAATTCTAGCTGAGCTATTTCAAATCCTGAAAAGTAATGCTGTTAAAGTGCTATACTCAATATGTCAGCAAATTTGTAAAACTCAACAGTGGCCGCTGGAAAAGTTCAGTTTTCATTCCAATCCCAAAGAAGTGTAATGCCAAAGATTGTTCAAATTACCATACAATTGTGCTCCTTTCACATGCTAGCAAGGTAATGCTCAAAATCCTTCAAGTTAGGCTTCACCAATCAAGAACTTCCAGATATACAAGCTGGATTTAGATAAGGCAGAGAAACCAGAGATCAAACTGGCAATATCTATTGGATCATAGAGAAAGCAAGAGAATTCCAGAAAAACATCTCCTTCTGCTGCATTGACTTTGCTAAAGCCTATGACTGTGTGAAAGTGAAAGTCATTCAGTTCAGTTCAGTTCAGTGGCTCAGTCGTGTCCGACTCTTTGAGACCCATGAATTGCAGCACATCAGGCCTCCCTGTCCATCACCAACTCCCAGAGTTCACTCAGACTCACATCCATCGAGTCGGTGATGCCATCCAGCCATCTCATCCTCTGTCGTCCCCTTCTCCTCCTACCCCCAATCCCTCCCATCATCAGAGTCTTTTCCAATGAGTCAACTCTTTGCATGAGGTGGCCAAAGTACTAGAGTTTCAGCTTTAGCATCAATCTTTCCAAAGAACACCCAGGACTGATCTCCTTTAGAATGGAATGGTTGGATCTCCTTGTAGTCCAAGGGACTCTCAAGAGTCTTCTCCAACACCACAGTTCAAAAGCATCAATTCTTCAGTGCTCAGCTTTCTTCACAATCCAACTCTCACATCCATACATGACCACTGGAAAAACCATAGCCTTGATTAGACAGACCTTTTTTGGCAAAGTAATGTCTCTGCTTTTGAATATGCTATCTAGGTTGGTCATAAAGTCACTCAGTAGTGTCCAACTCTTTGTGATCCCATGGACCACAGTCCATGGAACCACTATACAGCCCATGGAATTCTCCAGGCCAGAATACTGGAGTGGGAAGCCTTTCCCTTCACCAGGGTTCTTCCCAACCCATTGATCAAACACAGGTCTCTACATTGCAGGCAGATTCTTTACCAGCTTAGCCACAAGAGAAGACATTGTGTGGATCACAACAAATTCTAGAAAATTCTTAAAGCGATGGGAATATCAGACTACCTTAGCTGTCTCTTGAGGAACCTGTATGTGGGACAAGAAACAACAATTAGAACCAAACATGGAACAATGGACTGGTTCGAAATTGAAAATGAGTACAACAAGGTTGTATATTTTCACCTTTTAATTAACTTATATGAAGATACATCATCAAAATGCTAGGCTGGATGAATCACAAGCTTGAATCAATATTTCCAGGAGAAATATCAACCTCAGATATGCAGATGATACCACTCTAATGGCATAAAGTGAAGAAGAACTAAAGAGCCTCTTGATGAAGGTAAAAGAGGAGAGTGAAAAAGCTAGCTTAAAACTCAACATTCAAAAACTAAGATCATAGCATCCAGCCCCATCACTTTATGACAAATAGATGGGGAAACAATGGAAACAGTGACAGACTTTATTTTCTTGGGCTCCAAAATCACTGTGGATGGTGACTTCAGCTATGAAATTAAAAGACACTTGCTCCTTGGAAGGAAAGCTATTACAACCTCAACAGTGTATTAAAAATCAGAGACATCACTTTGTTGACAAAGGTCTATATAGTCAAAGCTAAGGTTTTTCCAGTAGTCATGTATGGATGTGAGAGTTGGACCATAAAGAAGGCTGAGCACTGAAGAATCAATGCTTTTGAACTGTGGTGCTGGAGAAGACTTCTTGAGAGTCCCTTGGACTGCAAGGAGATCAAACAAGTCAATTCCAAAGGATTTCAATCCTGATTATTCATTGGAAGGACTGATCCTGAAGCTGAAGCTCCAGTACTTTGGCAACCTGATCTTCACAAGCACATTCATTGGAAAAGACCCTGACGCTGGGAAAGATTGAGGGCAAATGGAGACAGGAGCGACAGAGGATAAAATTGTTAGATGTTATCATCGACTCAATGGACATGAGTTTGAGCAAACTCTGGGAGATAGTGAAGAACTGGGAAGGCTGGGGTGCTGCAGTCAATGGGGTCACAAAGACTCAGGCAGGACTTAGCAACTCAACAACAGCAACAAAAACAATTTCACCCTTAACACTTCATATTCTTTTCATGTAGTTTTTAAAGCCCCCAGGAAATGTGGTATCTGTTTATGAACAAATCTACTCAAATCCTTGTGTTCCACAATGATCCTTAGTACCTAAACAGGCACTTGAGACTCACAGACCACCAATGCCTTTGACACTGCTGTTGCCCCACATGACAGTTTCCCAGGCCACAGTGGTGACCCCCAAGCAGTTCTGCAATTTTGATATTTGGCAAAACCAATACAATATTGTAAAGTTTAAAAATAAAATAAAATTAAAAAAAAATAAAGTAAAACTAGTGAAAAAAAAAAAAATCTTCTCATGCATGAAACAGCACCATGGTCTTCCAGTCCCTACCAAGGATAGAATCCTGATGAATCCTGTGAGATTTGTCAAAGTTGGGAAAGATTTGCTCCTTCCATAGGATTCAAACTAGTCCACAAAGCTAGCCTCAGGAATATGTGTCCCCTTCATCTTGCCCCTGATATAGATTGAGCTATTCTTGTCAATTCTTCAGTTCAGTTCAGTTCAGTTCAGTCACTCAGTCGTGTCCGATTCTTTTCGACTCCATGAATTGCAGCACGCCAAGCCTCCCTGTCCATCACCAACTCCTGGAGTTCACTCAAACTCACATCCATCGAGTCGGTGATGCCATCCAGCCATCTCATCCTTTGTCATCCCCTTCTCCACCTGCCCCCAATCCCTCCCAGCATTAGAGTCTTTTCCAATGAGTCAACTTTTAACATGAGGTGGCCAAAGTAGTAGAGTTTCAGCTTTAACATCATTCCTTCCAAAGAACACCCAGGACTGCTCTCCTTGGAATGGACTGGTTGGATTTCCTTGCAGTCCAAGGGACTCTCAAGAGTCTTCAACACCGCAGTTCAAAAGCCTCAATT
>NW_011495013.1:6107103-6123295 GCF_000754665.1 Bison bison bison
GAGTCTTTTCCAATGAGTCAACTCTTTGCATGAGGTGGCCAAAGTACTAGAGTTTCAGCTTTAGCATCAATCTTTCCAAAGAACACCCAGGACTGATCTCCTTTAGAATGGAATGGTTGGATCTCCTTGTAGTCCAAGGGACTCTCAAGAGTCTTCTCCAACACCACAGTTCAAAAGCATCAATTCTTCAGTGCTCAGCTTTCTTCACAATCCAACTCTCACATCCATACATGACTGCTGGAAAAACCATAGCCTTGACTAGATGGACCTTTGTTGGCAAAGTAATGTCTCTGCTTTTGAATATGCTATCTAGGTTGGTCATAACTTTCCTTCCAAGGAGTAAGCGTCTTTTAATTTCATGGCTGCAGTCACCATCTGCAGTGATTTTGGAGCCCCCCAAAATAAAGTCTGACACTGTTTCCACTGTTTCCCCATCTATTTCCCATGAAATGATGGGACAAGATGCCATGATCTTAGTTTTCTGAATGTTGAGCTTTAAGCCAACTTTTTCACTCTTCTCTTTCACTCTCATCCAGAGGCTTTGTAGTTCCTCTTCACTTTCTGCCATAAGGGTGGTGTCATCTGCATATCTGAGGTTATTGATATTTCTCCGAGCAATCTTGATTCCAGCTTGTGCTTCTTCCAGCCCAGCATTTCTCATGATGTACTCTGCATATAAGTTAAATAAGCAGGGTGACAATATACAGCCTTGACGTACTCCTTTTCCTATTTGGAAGCAGTCTGTTGTTCCATGTCCAGTTCTTTGCTTACTTTGCATCTGTTAATACATCCATCTACTCCATCCTACATCTTCATCCATTTCTTGGTGGTCCAGGTATATTTCCCTTCCTGGTGAAACTAGACTTGGTCACATGATTTGCCTTGATATTGGCATAAATAGCAGAGGGAGAACTGTTAAATGGCCTTGCATGGTTTGACTTGTCTTGTGCTCTGGAAATCTGCTGTGAGAAGAATTTTTCCTAGTAACTGATGTGCCATAAACCTGGTCCCTAGATCAAAGCACATAGAGTAGATCTGAGTCCAACTGATAAACTTCAGGGGGGTTCAGCTTATCCACTGCCTGAGTTAGGCCACCCAATCGAGCAGCTCGGCCTGCATTCAATTTCCTGGCTTGTGAATATGTGACTTAATATTTATTGTTGTAAATCATTATATTTTGGCATTTTGTTATATGGTGTTATTGTTTATTGGAGTATGAAATGGCAATCCACTCCAATATTCTTGCTGAAATAATCTGATAGACAGAGGAGCCTGAAGGGCTGCAGTCCATGGGGTCGCAAAGAGTCAGACAGGACTGAGGGACTGAGCACACATTGTTTATAATGGCCAACTAAGTCAGTGTCTAGGGAAGGTGCACAAAATGTTCCTCCTTGAGGTCCCTTCCATTATGCTTGTAACATAAATAAAACAAATAGACACAAATTCTTCAGACACACTGAAATTCAGGATTCCGGGATAGCAGAATTCAAATCACAGTCTCGGGAAAGAATGCTGTTTTATGTACCTTCACTATTAAAGGTGGATTTCTCACATCTCATAAATTCATAGGTAGAGTTAGAAGTCATAGTAAAGACTGTAACTATTCCCAATGGAAGAAATATTGGAGGTCCAGAGATGAAAATTATTTACATCATGTACATTATAAGACAATGGCAGCAGTAGGGCTGGGTCTCTTGGCTCTGAACACAGAATTCTTCTATTGTGACTCCCACGATTTCTCAGGATTAGGAAATCAATCCTGTGAAATATTTTTAGTGAAAGCTTTCTTAATTGTAACAAGCTTCAGGAATTCCCTGTTTAGATCATGTCCATTATTTTTACAGTTTTCTTCAAGGTCTGCTGTTGCTGCTAAGTCACTTCAGCACTGGAGTGGGTTGCCATTTCCTTCCCCAATGCATGAAAGTGAAAAGTGAAAGTAAAGTCGCTCAGTCATGTCTGACTCTTAGTGACTCCATGGACTGCAGCCTACCAGGCTCCTCCATCCATGGGATTTTCCAGGCAAGAGTACTGGAGTGGGGTGCCATCAATCTGAGATAATTTTGACCCAGATTTTGATGTCAAACTTAACTGAAAAGGAGTATTTTAGTGAAAGAGAGTAAGATCCATTAAGTGTGGTAAACTAGCCCAAACACTGAGATCTACAAACTACCTTGGAATCTCTGAACAGTCATTTACTTAAATCTGTTTAGCACTCTCCTTGCTAAGGAGTCATCTAAGTAAGAGACACTAAAAGGAACATTATTAATAATATTTGCTTTCTTTACTATGTTCAGATTTTCAGTTGCTCAGGAAAAATGTTAGAATTCTAGGGGAAAATATTGCTTATTTTATTTGGAGGAAAATTTAATGGCACTTAAAAGTAATATAGACATCCATGTGCCAGAATCATATTGGGCACAATGCATGGCATGTGGGATCTTAGTTTCCCATCCAGCCATTGAACCTGTGCCCCCACTTTGGAAGTGTGGATCCTTAACCATTGGATACCAGGGAAGTTGCCATTTGCTGTTATGCTGCATTTTTCTATAAATTGTGAGCTTAAGTTTCTGGAGAACTGGTAACTGAGCAATGCCTTCAAGAAGGAGACTGCAAAGTCATGCTTGTATCTGAGGAAAGCATTTATGGCTACGGGAACAACTAACTTAAGTTGCCAAGTCTCCTCAGATGGGAGCAGGAGAGGAAACTGAAGCTCAAGAACATTAAGTGATGTGTTTGAGTTTGGGTGAATCTAAGTAAAAGAGTATTTTGCAGGCTGGAAAAAAAGCATGTTCAGTCCTTAGCAAACTCACATACTCAGTGTCTCCTAAGTTTCCCACCAGATTCACCCTAAAATATATATATATATATATATAAAACTTACAATAAGTAATGAACTAGTTCCATTACTGAATGTTTAAAATAACTTGAGATCACTAGCACTACTACGTTTGAATTTCTCAAGGTTTTAGTCTTAGAGGGGAGAATCCAAATGCTCATGTGTACAAATGCTCAATAGACAATAAACAGAACCTCCCCATGTTGCACTCAGATTCTAAGATGACTCCAATTATCTGCACCTCCTCATACTCATGTCTTTCTGTATTCCTCCCCTTGAGCATGTGTGGGACTTGTGACTTGCTTCTGTTGGGTAGAATACAGCAAAGATGATGGGCTGTGTGTGACTATATGTACATGATCACATTATATAAGACTCTACTGTCCATCTTGCTGGAGGAATTTATCCCTTGCTGGCTTTGAAAATGTGAGCTGCTTTGTTGAGAGCTGCCTTGTGGAAAAAGCAACAACACAAGGACCAGAGGCTAATCTTGGAGAGGCAGGAGTGAGTACAGATGTGAAGATAGCTCTTTATTCCCTGCCCAGGAATAGAACCTGGTTAGCCACAATGGCAGCCCACTCCAGTACTCTTGCCTGGAAAATCCTATGGACGGAGGAGCCTGGTAGGCTGCAGTCCATGGGGTCGCTAAGAGTCGGACACAACTGAGCAACTTCACTTTCACTTTTCTTTTTCATGCACTGGAGAAGGAAATGGCAACCCACTCCAGTATTCTTGCCTGGAGAATCCCAAGGATGGCAGAGCCTGGTGGGCTGCCGTCTATGGGGTCGCACAGAGTCGGACACGACTGAAGCGACTTAGCATAGCATAGCCTGGATGAATCCCAGGAATCCTAGTCACCAGACCAGCAAGGGCTACAGGCTAGAAGCTATTTTTTCCTGAATCTTACCCCAGTGAAAAATGCATTTCTCATGGAGGCAAAAACTGTAAATGCAGGTACAAAGTTTATTATTAGAGACATAGCACAACAACAAGTAAGATACTTTGGAGAAAAACAGTTTGTTTAGTTAAGATAGAAGCAAGACAGAGATGCACACCCAGAGAGAAGGGGTGTGGGTCCCCCCGCCCGCATGTGAAGAGTAGTGTAGTAAAGAGATGGTTAACAAATTTATACAGGACCGTTCTTCTGGGTCTTTGTCTTCCTTTTGGTCAATTGTTGGTTTCATTTTCCACACCTCACCTTTCCTGGGACCCTCCCTGACAAGCATACACACCATTTTCCAAGATGGATTCCAGCCCAGAGGCCTATGGGACCACATATTAGCATCACATACTATGAGGTGGTGCCACCCTCTTTCTGACCCTCAAGGAGTCTTTTCTACGCATGCAAAATATCTCCCTTTTTCAGAGATGGAAAATATATGACCTCCCAATCCTTTACTTAAACAAGGTTTAAACTCTCTCTGTCCCTGCCATGACTGTTATCTGAAGGTGTCCAAGGGAGACAAAGCCTGCTATTTATGCTGTTTCAATTGTTACTTCCATTTTGAAGAGCAAACAGAAGACTGATTGTAAATATATAATCTGGAGCTCACCTAGCCCCTGTTTCAGGAAATGCAAACAAGAGGCTAGTTGCAAATGCCTAGCCTGGGGTCAGTCTGTCTCCTAGATTGACCCTACACTGGGGTCAAGTGTATAGTGTCTAGTCAATAGTCAGCTAGACAATGAGGCTTTCACTCTAAAAACCTATAAGGACTTGGATTCTGCCAACAACTGTATAAACTTGGAAGGAGATCCTCTGCCATTGGAACCCCAGATGAGAACTCAGCCCAAGCCAATGCTTAGATTGCAGTCTTGCAGTTGATCAAAGTAAGCTGTGTGCAGACTCAACACACAGAAACAATGAGATAACGAATATATGCTGTTTTAAGCCTCTGTTTGTGGTCATTTGTACACAGCAATAGACAACTAATGAACTTACCCACCTTACTACAGTGTAATTTGAAGTAAGATATGATTTGCCTGCAATACAGGAGACTTGGGTTCAATCCCTGGGTCAGGAAGATCCCCTGGAGGAGGATATGGCAACCCACTCCAGAATTTTACTTGGAGAATCCTATTGACACAGGAGCCTGGTAGGCTACAGTCCATGGGGTTGCAAAGAGTTGGACATGACTGAAGTGACTTATATATACTTACTGAAGAATGCACACATACAGAAAGGAACTGAGGTGGTCTTAGGAGGGTATGACTCAGATCTGCTTAAAAAGAGTCAGCTGCAAGGAGTGTGATTAACCAAAAGCCTATGGCTGCCACACTTTCAGAATCCATTGCGTTGCTCTCACTACTCTTCTCTTCTCCACCTCCCACAGCAAACCCTCACTTCCCTAGCCTCTACCACCTCAGGCTCCTCTCAGACACTGACTTGAATAATGCCTGGTAATATTAGAGCTGAGACATTTCTGCCCAGTGTGGGCCTCCTCTAGGGTTAATGTTTGCTCCAAGCACTCCATCAGTCTGGTTGCCATTTTCTCAGAGCTCTATAGCACTTGGAAGTCTCTTCCTTCTTTCCCCCTCTCTCCCTCACAGTGTCAGATTGGCATTGTGATCTGAATCCCTGTCATTTATTCTTAGTTATTCTTCATGGCACCTCCCTCAAAAATCTCGTGTCCTTTCCCTTGTGTTTTGGCATCAGTGTTCCAGATAACTCAAATTGACCCTTTTCCTTTTCTGGGACTTCAGCAGCAAGTGAAGCTGGAAAGGCAAACATATACAGAGAAACACAGGAGGGTCCGTAGAGCTGCTTGCAGTTGCAACTCTGCTGTTACCAATAATCCATGTTGACTGAGCCTGTCACTGCCTCCCTGGGGCTGCTTTCTTTTTGTTAAATGAGAGTGTTGAAGTACATGATCTTCAATATTTTTCTTTTGCCTTTCCATCTTCACTAAGTATAAAAGGAGAACAGATATTAAAAATGACTTAAGAATAAACAAAAGTAGTGAGGGGTTTAGAAAAGAGAGAGGGAAAGGAGAAAATAGAGCCAATGGAAGGACCCAAGAGAAAAGAATCATAATCACAGATTGGCCCTTTTGAACAGTTCATGGTTTACATCCTGATATTTTTCATTTTAAAAACTTTGGATCTAGTCTTGACGCAGCTGGCAGAGTGAGCAGCAGGTTTGCTATCAATTTTCTAGGAATTTCAGATGGTAAAATCCCCAGGGCTACATCTAATGCGAAGGCCAGTTTCCGGTGATTTTCTTTTCTGCCTGTGTGGTCCCTGTGGACCCAGACTGCTTTTATTTTTCCACTTTAACAGTTGATGCTACACACCCCTTCTCATGGGGCCCCTTTCCTTCCCACATTTGCCTCCTCCTCAGTGGTTTATCTTTTCTCCAGTTCAACATTTTCTTGGTAGGCTCAAAGACAAGTACTTGCCTTTTTGGTTTTAAAGTTCTTTCTTCAAATCCCTCTGGGGAAACAGAAGAACCAAATAACAAACAAAGAGAAATTCAGAGTTCTACAAAATTTCATGGCATTCTTAGAGTTACTGTTCCTGGTCTATTTTGTCTTCTGCTGTGACATTTATGATTCCAGAAGGCATATTAGACTCCAACTTTCTTCTTTGGTGTTTTGTCCAGTAACCATTTCTCTCAGATGCATCGTCTTCTTTTCTGAAGATGCTCTTCTCCACAAGACACCTTCTGCCTAGTGAAGAAGGTGAGATCCCAGGCAGAAATACAGAGGTGCAACCTGTCTATTCTGATGTCCACTGGAATCAAACACGTGCTTGCATGTAAATAGGAATGTGCTTGAATATAAATAGGAAAGGTTAAAGGTTGACAGATAATATTCTCCAAAGGTAACCGTAACATCTCTCAACCCACATAATCTTCTACATTAATAGATAAGGTGGCCACACTACCTTTGAGAAATGGATCTTCTTCCCTTGCATCTGAATGCATTTGTGACTAACTAAATCAATAGAATATGGCAGAAATGATATTACATGACTCCTAATCACTGCATTCTGTGAGCAGTCGTGTCTGCAACTCCATGCAGGCTCCTCTGTCCATGAGATTTTCCAGACAAGGATACTGGAGAGAGTTACCATTTCCTACTTCAGGGGATTTTCCGGATGTAGAAATCGAACCCATGTCTACTGCATTGGCTGGTGGATTCTTTTACCACTGAGCCACTGAGAAGTCCATATGACTCCTAATACTACGTCCTGAAAAGCAGTGAAACTTCTGCCTTGTCGTGTGGGACATATGTTATGGCACCCTGAAAGCCCACATTAAAATTCTGACTCTCCTGAGGCCATCATGGAGGGAACTTGTGATGGTGCTTCAGTTGACAAGTCTAGCTAAGGTCCTAGCCTATAGCTGACAGCAACTATCAGTTGAGAATAAAGATGCCTGCAGATAGTTTCAGCACCCAGATGCAGAGTGCCTCAACCTATTGTTGAGATTTTCCAGCTAGAGTCTCAATCTAAGGACTTCTGTCTGGATTCCTGACATGCAGAATTCATAAGTATGATAAAATTATTTTTAAACTGTTAAGCATTGGCATATTTTTTAAATGAAGATATAATACCAGAACATGATTGAAAGTGAAAGTCGCTCAGTCGTGTCTGACTCTTTGCATCCTCACGGACTATACAGTCCATGGAATTCTCCAAGCCAGAATACTGGAGTGGGTAGCCTTTCCCTTCTCCAGGATATCTTCCCAACCCAGGGATCCAACCCAGGTCTCCCTCATTGCAGGCAGATTCTTTATTAGCTGAGCCACAAGGAAAGACATGATTAGAGCCCATTCAATTTAGATGAGATTCTCAGAAGTTATTGCTGTCACTCCTTGCCTAGATTCTGGGTGCTACTCCCTTTTTTTTTTTTTCCCTAAAGTCAGATTTTTAGCTTTTAGTCATCTCTTGTACTCCTAACACATCATTTTTTTCATTTAACTTTCTTAAGGTTGCTGCAATGTATACAAGTTTATGTGTATCCCTTTACACTGATACTGTACCAATGAAATACACCAGCCAGGAGGCATAATGGAAACAAGAGACCTTCTAGTAATGGAAACAAGAGACCTTCCACCTCAAAACCTACATCCCTTGCAGATACTGAACTAAAATTTCTAGCAAGATACAGTTTGTTTTTGTTTTACTTTAGATTGCACAGATAGCTAAAATAAATGAAACAGAGAACAATTTCATTTACATGGAGGAAAAGAAGAAAATTATTTTAAAAATAAAAACAACATATTAGATATCATTTCTTGCACTTTTAATCCAATTTGCCTTTAAAGTTAACATTTGAAACATTGCCAGACAAAATGTGGATCCATTAAGTGTGTTACAATTTTTCTTTTCTAATAAAATAAACCTGTAAATTTCTAGGTTAATTGCTATATGTGTTCGTTTAAAAAAAAAGTCTCATGTTGTCCTGGTTAAATATTTATTTGATATGTACAAATATAATTAGTGATATATTCACTATGGTTACTGCTGCTATAAAATTATAAAAGGAAGATCATTTTTTAATTGAATGCAAAGAAAACTATAGGCCCAATTAAGTTTATAATGCAAATAATTAATTGAATGTGATAATTTCTGAGGATGGTACAATGTGAAATGATCTGTTGAAATAAATTTGGCCTTGTTTCAATGTGCCAGATGAAAATATAATTCTGCCACAATGCATCTTATATTATAAATTCTTTATGTTATGTACCATGATGTCACTTTGTGTGAAAGTATGGTTTGCATAGGTAGTCTTTCCCTTTTTTCTCATGATTGTAAAAGTTGATTAATCAGTACTAATAAAGCCATATTCAAACACAGGCACCACGCTTCTAATGAATTATCAAAATCTGCAACATCAGTTGTCTATAAACATCCCTATATATACACATATGTGTGTTATCTATGGATAATGTTTATAGTGCTGTGTTTTCCTTAGTCACTCAGTCATGTCCTACTCTTTGTGACCCCATAGACATAGCCCGCTAGGCTTCTCTGTCCATGGGGGATTTTCCAGGCAAGAATACGGGAATGGGTTGCCATATCCTCCTCCTCCAGGGGATCTTCTAAACCCAGGGATCCAAACCAGGTCTCCCACATTGCAGGCAGATTCTTTACCATCTGACCCACCAGGGAAGCCCATGAATACTGGAGAGGGTAGCCTATCCCTTTTCCAGGAGATCTTCCTGACCCAGGAATTTAACATGGGTCTCCTGCATTTCAGGTGGTGTCTGTGTGCATGAATATATATTGTTGTTCAGTCGCCCAGTCATGTCCAACTCTTTGCAACCCCATGGATTGCAACACGCCAGGCCTCCCTGTCCCTCACCATCTCCCAGAGTTTGCCCAAGTTCATCTTCATTTCATCAGTGATGCTGTCTAGCCATCTCATCCTCTGATGCCCTCTTCTCCTTCTGCCTTGATCTTTCCCAGCATCAGAGACTTTTCCAATGAGTCATTTGTTTGCATCAGATGACCAAAATACTGGAGCTTCAGCTTCAGCATCCATCCCTCCAATGAAAATTCAGGGTTGATCTCCCTTAAGATTGACTGGTTTGATCTCCTTGGTGTCCAAGCAACTTTCAGGAGTCTTCTCTAACACCACAGTTTGAAGGCACCAATTCTTTGGCGTTCTGCCTTCTTTATGGACCAGCTCTCACAACTTTTTGAGACCCTTAGAAGATCATAGCCTTGACTATATGGACCTTTGTCGGCAGAGTAATGTCTCTGCTTTTCAACACACTGTCTAGGTTTGTCATCGCTTTCCCGCCAAGAAGCAATCATCTTCTGATTTCATAGTTGCAGTCACCATCCACAGTGATTTTGGAGACCAAGAAGAGGAATTCTGCCACTCCTTTCACCTTTTCCCCTTCTCTGAAATGGCAACCCACTCCAGTACCTTTGCCCAGAAAATCCCATGAATGGAGGTGCCCGGTAGGCTACGGTCAATGGGGTCTCAAAGAGTCAGACACGACTGAGCGATTTCACTTTCACTTTCACTAATGAGGCCGGATGCCATGACCTTAGTTTTTTTTTTAATATTTAGCCTTAAGCTGGCTCTTTCACTCTCCTCCTTCACCCTAACCAAGAGGTTCTTTAGTTTTTCTGCCATTAGAGTGGTATCATCCACATATCTGAGCTTGTTGATTTTTCTCTCCCCTACCTTGATTCTGGCTTGTAATTCATATTGTGGTATATTTTTAGACTTAGTTATAAATATTCTTGAGATTTATTTCACAACACAGTTAATTTTAAAAAAAAAGGTTTGTTATTTTAAATCTTGCTTTTAATCTTTGTTTGACAGGGCCCAGGAAACATTTATTTTAAGGCTAATTTTTCCCTGTTACTGCAGCAAAATTTGTCTGAGTCCACTACTCAGTGGTTCATGAATTTTGTGGTTTTCCCACTCTGGTTGTTGGGAACATAATTTTCCTGGCCTTTGTGAGTTCCTATTACTGTTCTCTTGTTGTTTTGTGTGGTTTCTTTTTTTTTCCCAGCCTTGGGCAATTTCTTCACACACCTGCCCTGCTTAGAGCTCAGATGGAGACTCAAGAGTTCTGACCTTCAGCAAATCACCTCAGCTCTCTCTGTGCTGCTCTCCTCTCTACTCCTGTGCCCTATAAATGCTACCTGGTGGTAGTGGTAGTTTAGCCTCTAAGTCATGTCTGATTCTTTGCAACCCCATGGACCAGAGCCCACTAGGCTCCTCTGTCCATAGGATATCCCAGGCAAGAATACTGGAGTGGGTTGCCATTTCCTTCTCCAGGGTATCTTCCTGACCCAGGGATTGAACCTGCATCTCCTGCCTTCACAGGCATATTCTTGACAACTGAGCCACCTGGAAAGCCCATGAATGCCACCTGCTCTTCATTAAATGAGTAAAACCAAATTTACAGCCCCACTTTCTCAATGCAGAGAGATCACAGGAAGGGGAAACCCTGTACTTCAACTAGGAAACTCCAAGCATTATCCTGGGCCAATTTTAGGTCTTACTGCACTCAAGGATCACTCTCCTTTATTGCCTGATACATAATTAGGAAAGCTGTCATTTCATATATATTGTCCACTTTTCAATTGTTTCAAATGAGAGGGTAAGTACAGTCCCCTTTACTGCATCCCAGCTGGTGGCAGTGACATGATCTCAGCTTTTCAGTGCGATAGGCCATGTGGCATGGCTGATGGTAACATATAATGGCCCAGTAGCCATTAAGGCCTGTAAGCCTTGGGTATCAGCCCCACCTGGGTATTTTAAGTTCATCAAAGCCAACAACAGTAGTTCATTTAATACTAAGGAATAAAAGAGATGATTATTTTCATAGGTTCATTATACCTCACTCATCCAACATTAACACAAAGACGACGACACAGAAAATCCTTAGATCTACATTCAAAGTTCTCTTGTGCTATTTAGTAAACAAATTTAAGCTTCCTTTTAATGCTTTTTGATTATACTCATTTGACTTAAATATCTTTCATTTCACACTATGTTTCTTCTTCATGTTTAATTAAGTAAAATTGAATTAAACTCTAGTGTAATCACAAAGATTTTCAATCATATTATCATTTAGCATATGCTGAAATTGATGAGAACCTACATACAGATATGGTGTCTAGATACACAACATGCCCAGTGTCAATAAATCACTCTGTCCCCAGAAGTAGTCCAGAGTACACCCATAGTGTCAGACCAATAGACCATTTTGCAAAGAATTATATTCAATCCAAGAAATATTTATTTAGATTAATGGCACCCCACTCCAGTACTCTTGCCTGGAAACTCCCATGGACAGAGGAGCCTGGTAGGCTGCAGTTCATGGGGTCACTAAGAGTCGGACACGACTGAGCGACTTCACTTTCACTTTTCACTTTCATGCATTGGAGAAGGAAATGGCAACCCACTCCAGTGTTCTTGCCTGGAGAATCCCGGGGACAGGGGAGCCTGGTGGGCTGCCATCTATGGGGTCGCACAGAGTCGGACACGACTGACGTGACTTAGCAGCAGCAGCAGCAGGTAGGATTCATGTATGGCATGATCTTTCTGAAAGCATCATATTCTAACTACAGAAATGATTTTACCTTTTCTTGAAAGAACAGCTAGCCAGTAGAATATCCAAAGGCTAACTGAGTGTGTTGACAGTATTAAAATAAAGACAGATGGCATTTTTTACACCTCTTTAATATGTCTCCTTTATACTGCAGTGATTCTATTAATTGAAGTAAAGCTTTATTTTTAAATTTTAATTTTTCATAATATTTGTTCAAAGACAGTCAAAATGACTATAAGATAACATTTACACACATATTACAATATAAGCATGACTTGGTTGTTAGAACAATTAGAGCTCAATATCAATAATCTGTTTCTAGATTTTCCTTTTATTGCTTTCATTTTCTAAGTGACAGAATCTTCCATCTATTCCTCTGGATACTTTTTATATATATATATGGATGATTACCTCAGAATTGTTCTCTTGATTCAATGTCTAAAATCAGGAGAAGATTTTTTAAAAGTCTTAAATTCAAATGACTTTTTGTTTTTAAGAAGAAGCTTGTTTACTTTAGGAGAAGCTATCTTTTAAAATTTTCTGAATTTAAATCTATAATATTAGCAGTCTTTATTACCATAAAATGTGAGTTACCTTTGATCTAGACATTTCATTTCCAGCAATATATCCAAATAATAATGAGCTATCATTTAGTAACAATATACATCAGGTGCTTTTGTAAGTGGTTTGTTATACTTAATTTTCACCACAATCCCATGAGGTCAATTCTGTTCCTTGGTCATACATGAAAAAACCAAGCCACAGAGGGGCTAAATGACTAGCCCAAACTCATGTATTGAGTGAGTAGTGGAGAAGGGATTCAATTCCAGGAAAACTGAGACCGAAGCTCAAATACTTAACAATATATTATGCTCCTTACAAAAAATATAATCAAAAACACAAATAATACATATGGAGAGGCTGGATAGACACATCAGTAGATTGATAGATAGGTGGATTGAGCTAGAATATATAGATATTCATTGCCATGTAATTTATTGTAATCCAAAATTAGGAAAAACAGTCTTGGTATAGAGAGTTAGTTAAATATATTATTCTATCCCCATCAAAGGCCTGCTATGCAATCAGCAAAAATAATGATGTGAAAGATACATTTGTTGACATAACACATCCTTAATGTAATTCTGCAAGAAAAATTAAAAATTGTAGGGAGTTTATATTTTGTTAACTTATTTTTGTAAATATTTGTAAAAAAAAAAAAAAGAGTCCTGGAGTTCTAGAAGCTGTTTACCAAACATCTCATCATAACTATCAAGATCTCTAGGTGTCTAGGTGAAAATCATTCATTTTTAGTTAGTTCTTTGTTGATTTAAAATTTTTCTGCAATAGTTATGACTTTCTATAGAGATAAAACTTCAAAAACTCAATTGCCAACTTTCTTAAAATAATTAAAACAAAAATACTGAATTTCAATATTTTTGAGATATGATAAAATTTACATGTAGAAACTAATTCTATGACTAACACTTTTTGAAGAAAATAATTAAGAATTCAGCACCAGATGTTAGAAGCAAAAAATAATTTTTAGGAAAACATGAGCAAGATAATTATAAACATAAAGGGAGAAATTGGTATATTTGAAATGACAAAAAATAGCAAAAGGAGTCAGTGTCCAGGCTGCTGATGGGGTTAATTTCCTTTCCTAAGACTCCTACTTACACCCACCCAGCTCCACCGTTGCCCCTATGTGCCATGCTCCAACCTCCTCCTCCTCCTCCTCCTCCTCAGTAATGCAGAGATCAAGCCCTGAGCCTTTGGAGTGGGAGCACTGACTCCAAGACCCTAGAATACCAGAGAACTAACCCTAGGGAGTATCAAATAGAGAGAACTCATACAAAAGAAACCATTTGAATACAAGACCCCGCATAATCCAACCACCAGTAGCACCCTGTTCAGGATGCCTCATCTAAACCAACAAACAAAACAAAATACAAACCCAATCATCAGGAGACAGGATTACCACCTCACTCAGCCTTTCCCATCAGAGGAAAGACAAACAAACAAAAACTTAGCACAAATCTCACCCTATAAGGAAGCTCACACAAACCACTGGACCAACCTTCAGTTCAGTTCAGTTTGGTCACTCAGTTGTGTCAGACTCTTTGCCACCCCAAGAATTGCAGCACGCCAGGTCTCCCTGTCCATCACCAACTCCCAGAGTTTACCAAAACTCATGTCTACTGAGTCAGTGATGCCATCTAACCCCATCTTGTCCTCTGCTGTCCCCTTCTCCTCCTGCTTTCAATCTTTCCCAGCATCAGGGTCTTTTCAAATGAGTCAGCTCTTCACATCAGGTGGCCAAAACTGGAGTTTCAACTTCAACATCAGTCCTTCCAATGAACACCCAGGACTGATTTCCTTTAGGATTGACTGGTTGGATCTCCCTGCAGTCCAAAGGACTCTCAAGAGTCTTCTCCAACACCATAGTTCAAAAGCATCAATTCTTCAGCACTCAGCTTTCTTTATAGCCAGCTCTCACATCCATACATGACTACTGGAAAAACCATAGCCTTGACTAGATGGACCTTTGTTGACAAAGTAATGTCTCTGCTTTTTAATATGCTGTCTAGGTTGGGCATAACTTTCCTTCCAAGGAGTAAGTGTCTTTTAATTTCATGGCTGCAATCACCATCCGCAGTGATTTTGGAGCCCAGACAGATAAAGTCAGACACTGTTCCCACTGTTTCCCCATCTATTTGCCATGAAGTGATGGGACTGGCTGCCATGATCTTAGTTTTTTGAATGTTGAGTTTTAAGCCAACTTTTTCACTCTCCTCTTTCACTTGCATCAAGAGGCTCTTTAGTTCTTCACTTTCTTCCATACGGGTGGTGTCATCTGCATATCTGGGGTTATTGATATTTCTCCCAGCAATCTTGATTTCAGCTTGTGCTTCCTCCAGCCCAGCGTTTCTCATGATGTACTCTGCATATAAGTTAAATAAATAGGGTGACAATATACAGCCTTGATGTACTCCTTTTCCTATGTGGAACCAATCTGTTGTTCCATGTCCAGTTCTAACTGTTGCTTCCTGACATGCATACAGGTTTCTCAAGAGGCAGGACCAACATCAGGAGGGCAGAAACCATAAGGAAGAAAGAATTCAACCTTCTTCAAAGAAAAAGCTCAACTTTCCTTGAAGCCTGGGAAAAGGAGATCTCAAACATAATGTTATAAAAAAAAATGAAAAGGCAGTGAAATACTACACAAATGAAGGAAAAAAACTAGAAACACAGAAGTGCAAATAAATGAAGAGGAAATAGGCAAACTACCTATAAAACAATTCAGAATAATGATAGTAAAATTGATCAAAAACCTTAAAAACAAAATGGAGAATGCAACAAAATGCAAGGATCAATTAACAAAGACCAAGAATAATTAAAGAATAAACATACAGAGACAATGCAATTACTGAAATTAAAAATACTTCAGAAGGAATCAATAGCAGAATATCTGAAGCAGAAGAACCAATCAGTGAGCTGGAAGATTAAAATGGTAGAAATAACTTCTGAAGAACAGAATAAAGTAAAAAGAATGAGAAGAACTGAGTATAGTCTTAGAAAACTCTGGGACAATATCAAATGCACCAACAATCGAATAATAGGGGTCCTAGAAGAAGAAGAGAAAAAGAAAGGGTATGAGAAAATTTCTGGAGATTATAGCTGAAAATTTCCCCAATATGGAAAAGGAAACAGTCAGTCAAGTCCAAGAGGTATAAAAAGGCCCATTAAAGATAAACCCAAAGAAAAACACACCAAAGACACATACTAGTCACACTAACAAAGACTAAACACAAAGAAAGAATATTAAAAACAGCAAGAGAAAAGCAACAAGTAACATACAAGGGAAATTCCCATACGCTTAACAGCTGATTTTTCAGCAGAAACTCTGCAGGCCAGAAGGGAGTGGCAGGATATTATTTAAACTACTGAAAGGGAAAAATCTACAACCAAGGTTAAACTACCTGGCAAGGATTTCATTCAAAATTGATGGATAAATGAAAAGTTTTTCAGACAAGCAAAAGCTAAGAGAATTCAGTACCACCAAACCAGCTTTACAACAGACGTTAAAGAAATACATGAGAGGAAATATAATCTACAAAATCAATCCCAAACAATTAAGAAAATGACAATCAGTACAGTTCAGTTCAGTTCAGTCGCTCAGTCGTGTCCGACTCTTTGCGACCCCATGAATCGCAGCACGCCAGGCCACCCTGTCCATCACCAACTCCCGGAGTTCGCTCAGACTCATGTCCATCAAGTCAGTGATGCCATGCAGCCATCTCATCCTCTGTCGTCCCCTTCTCCTCCT
>NW_011495013.1:6123643-6124107 GCF_000754665.1 Bison bison bison
CTTTGTTGGCAAAGTAATGTCTCTGCTTTTGAATATGCTATCTAGGTTGGTCATAACTTTCCTTTCAAGGAGTAAGCCTCTTTTAATTTCATGGCTGCAATCACCATCTGCAATGATTTTGGAGCCCCCCCCAAAAAAGTCTGACACTGTTTCCACTGTTTCCCCATCTATTTCCCATGAAGTGATGGGACCATGATGCCATGATCTCCGTTTTCTGAATGTTGAGCTTTAAGCCAACTTTTTCACTCCCCACTTTCACTTTCATCAAGAGGCTTTTTAGTTCCTCTTCACTTTCTGCCATAAGGGTGGTGTCATCTGCATATCTGAGGTTATTGATATTTCTCCCAGCAATCTTGATTCCAGCTTGTGTTTCTTCCAGTCCAGCGTTTCTCATGATGTACTCTGCATATAAGTTAAATAAGCAGGGTGACAATATACAGCCTTGACGTACTCCTTTTCCTGTT
>NW_011495013.1:6124207-6146851 GCF_000754665.1 Bison bison bison
CCACACAGTCAAAGGCTTTGGCATAGTCAATAAAGCAGAAATAGATGTTTTTCTGGAAGTCTCTTGCTTCTTCCATGATCCAGACAATTGGAACATATATATCAATAATTACTTTAAATGTAAATGGATTAAATGCTCCTACCAAAGACACAGATTGGCTGAATGGATTTAAAAAAAAAGACCCATATATATGCTGTCTACAAGAAACCCACTTCAGACTTCAAGACACATATAGGCTGAAAGTGAGAGAATGGAAAAATATATTTCATGCAAATTGGAAGCAAAAGAAATCTGGAGTAGCAATCCTCATATCAGACAAAATAGAGCTGAAAATAAAGAAGATTACAAGAGATAAGGAAGGATACCACATAATGATCAAGAGATCAATCCAAGAAGAAGACATAAGAATTGTAAATACCTTCCCTGGTGGCTCAGAGGGTAAAGTGTCTGCCTGCAATGCAGGAGACCTGGGTTTGATCCCTGGGCCAGGAAGATCCCCTTGAGAAGGAAATGGCAACCCACTCCAGTACTCTTGCCTGGAAAATCCCATGGACAGAGAAGCCTGGTAGACTACAGTTTATGGATCTCAAAGAGTTGGACACGACTGAGTGACTTTACTTTCTTTCACTTTCATGCACCCAACATAGGAGCAGCTCAATACATAAGACAAACACTAACAGACATTAAAGGAGAAATTGACAGGAACACAATAATAGCAAGAGGCTTTAACACCCACTCACACCAATGGACAGATCATCAAAACAAAAAATTAATAAGGAAACACAAGTCTTAAATACTACATTAGATGAGATGGCTCTCATTGATATCTTCAGGACATTCCATCCAAATGAAGAATAATCCACCTTCTCAAATGCACATGGAACATTCTCCAGGATAAATCACATCTTGGGTCACAAATCAAACCTCAGTAAATTTAAGAAAATTGAAATAATATCAAGCATCTTCTCTGACCACAATGCTATGCGACCAAATATCAATTACAAGCAAAAAACTGTAAGAAACACAAACACATGGAGATTAAACAACACATTTCTGGGTAACCATCAGGTTACTGAAGAAATCAAAAGGGACATCAAAAAATTTCTAGAAACAAATGACAATGAAAACACAACTCAAAACCTATGGGATGCAGCAAAAGCAGTTCTAAGAAGGAAGTTTGTAGCAATATAATCCTACCTCAAGAAACAAGAAAAACATCAAATAGACAACATAACTTTACACCTAAAACAACTGGAAAAAGAAGAACAAAAAAAGCCCCAAAATTAGTAGAAGGAAAGAAATCATAAAGATCCTAGCAGAAGTAAATGAAAAACAAATGAAAGAAACAATAGTAAAGACAATAAAACTAAAAGCTGGTTCTTTGAGAACATAAATAAAATTGACAAATCTTTAGCCAGACTCACCAAGAAAAAAAGAGAGAAGAATCAAATCAACAAAATTAAAATAAAAAAGAAGAGGTTACAACAGACAATGCAGAAATACAAAGGATTATAAGAGACTATTATGAACAACTATATGGCAATAAAATTGATAACTTGGAAAAAATGGACATATTCTTGGAAAAGTTCAATGTTTCAAGACTGAACCAGGAAGATATAGAAACCACTAACAACCCAATTACAAGCACTGAAATTGAAAGCTGTGACCAAAAATCTCCCAAAAAACAACCCCAGGACCAGATGGCTTCACGGGAGAATTCCATCAAACATTTAGAAAAGAGCTAACGCCTATCCTTCTAAAACTCTTTCAAAAAATTGCAGAGGAACGAACACACTCAAATACATTCAATGAGACCACCATCATCCCAATACCAAAACCAGTTAAAGACAACACACAAAAAAAGAAAACTCCAGGCAAATATCACTGATGAATGTACATGCAAAAATCCTCAACACAATTTTAACAAACAAAATTCAGAAATACATCTAAAAGCTCATATACCATGATCAAGTTGAGTTTATTCCAGGAATGCAAGGATTCTTCAATGTATGCAAATCAGTCAGTGTGATACCCTATATTAACAAACTGAATGATAAAAACCATATGATCATCTCAGTTCAGTTTAGTCGATCAGTCGTGTCCGACTCTTTGTGACCCCATGGACTGCAACACATCAGCCTTCCCTGTCTATCACCAAACCCAGAGTTTACTCAAACTCATGTCCATTGAGTAAGTGATGCCTCCAACCATCTCATCCTCTGTCATCCTTTTCTCCTCCTGCTTTCAATCATTCCCAGCATCAGGGTCTTTTCCAGTGAGTTGGTTCTTCACATCAGGTGACCAAACTATTGGAGTTTCAGCTTCAGCATCAAACCTTTCATGAATACTCAGGATTTATCTCCTTTAGGATAGACTGGTTGGATCCCCTTGCAGTCCAAGGGACTCTCAGGAGTCTTATCCAATACTACAGTTCAAAAGCATCAGTTCTTTGGCACTCAGCTTTCTCTACAGTCCAACTCTCACATCCATACATGACTACTGGAAAAACCATAGCTTGGAGTAGACAGACCTTTGTTGGCAAAGTAATGTCTCTGCTTTTTAACATGCTGTTTAGGTTGGTCATAATTTTTCTTCCAAAGAGCAAGCGTCTTTTAATTTCATGGCTGCAGTCACCATCTGCAGTGATTTTGGAGCCCAAAAAATAGTTTCTCACTGTTTCCATTGTTTCCCCATCTATTTACCATGAAGTGGTGAAACTGGATGCCATGATCTTAGTTTTCTGAATGTTGAGCTTTAAGCCAACCTTTTCACTCTCCTCTTTCACTTTCATCAAGAGGCTCCTTGGTTATTCTTCTCTTTCTGCCATAAGTTTGGTGTCATCTGCATATGTGAGGTTATTGATATTTCTCCTGGAAATCTTGATTCCAGCTTGTGCTTCATCCAGCACAGCATTTCTCATGATGTACTCTGCATATAAGTTAAATAAGTAGGGTGACAAAATATAGCCTTGATGTATTCCTTTTCTGATTTGGAACCAGTCTGTTGTTCCATGTCCAGTTTCAACTGTTGCTTCTTGACCTGCATACATATTTCTTAAGAGGCAGTTCAGGTGGTCTGGTATTCCAATCTATTTAAGAATTTTCCAGTTTGTTGTGATCCACACAAATCATCTCAATAGATGCAGAAAAAGCCTTTGACAAAATTCAGCACTCATATACAATTAAAACTCTTCAAAAAATGGTCATAGAAGAAACCTATCTCAACATAGTAAAGGCCATATATGATAAGTCTACAGCAAACATTATTCTCAATGGTGAAACACTGAAAGCATTCCCCCTAAGGTCAGGAACAAGACAAGGGTGTCCACTTTCACCACTATTATTCAACATAGTTCTGGAAGTCCTAGCTATAGCAATCAGAGAACAAAAAGAAATAAAAGGAATCCAGGTCAGAGATTGTTTGCAGATGACATAATACTGTACATAGAAAACCCTAAAGTCAGTATCAGAAAATGTCTAGAGCTAATCAGTGAATTTAGCAAAGTTGCAGGATACAAAATCAATACACGGAAATCACTTGCATTTCTATATACTAACAATAAAAATTCAGAAAGAGAAATCAAGGAATCAATTCCATTCACCATTGCAAAATAATAATAATAATAATTAAATATCTAGGAATAAATTTACTCATGGAGACAAAAGAACTGTACACAGAAAATTATAAGACACTAATGAAAGAAATCAAAGACAATATAAATAGATGGAGAGATATTCCATGTTCCTGGGTAGGAAGAATCAATATTGTGAAAATGACTATACTACCAAATGCAACCTACAGATTCAATGTGATCCCTATCAAATTACCAATGGCATTTTTCACAGAACTAGAACAAAAAATTTCACAATTCATATGGAAGCACAAAATACCCCAAATAGCCATACAGTCTTGAGAAATAAGAATGCAGCTGGAGGAATCAACCTTCCTGACTTCATATTATACTACAAGCTACAGTCATCAAGAAAGTATGGTACTGGCACAAAAACAGAGATATAGATCAATGGAACAAGTTAGTAAGCCGAGAAATAAACCCATGCACCTATGGGTACCTTGTTTTTGACAAAGGAGGCAAGAATATACAATGGGGCAGAGACAGCCTCTTCAATAAATGGTGCTGGGAAAACTGGACAGCTCCATGTAAAAGAATGAAATTAGAACACTTCCTAACACCATACACAAAGATAAACTCAAAATGGATTAAAGACCTAAATTTGAGGCCAGAAACTATATAACTCTTAGAGGAAAGCATAGACAGAAGACTTGATGACATAAATCAAAGCAAGATCCTCTATGACTAACCTCCTAGAGTAATGGAAATAGAAACAAAAGTAAACAAGTGGGACCTGATTAAACTTAAAAGCTTTTTCACAGCAAAGGAAACTATAAGCATGGTGAAAAGACAATCCTCAGAATGGGAGAAAATAATAGCAAATGAAACAACTGACAAAGGATTAATTTCCAAAATATACAAGCAACTCATACAACTAATGTCAGAAACACAAAAAACCCATCAAAAACTGGGGAAAAGACTTAAACACACATTTCTCCAAGGAAGATATACAGATGGCTGACAAACGCGTGAAAAGATGCTCAACGTCGCTCATTATTAGAGAAATGCAAATAAAAACTACAATGAGATATCACCTCACACAGATCAGAATGGCCATCATCAAAGTCTGCAAACACTAAATGCTGGAGAGGATGTGGAGAAAAGGGAATGCTCTTACAACGTTGGTGGGAATGTAAATTGATACAGCCACTATGGAAGACGGTATGGAGATTCCTTAAAAAACTAGGAATAAAACCACCATATGACCCAGTAACCCCACTCCTGGGCATATACCCTAAGGAAACCAAAATTGAAAAAGACACATTTATCCCATTGTTCATTGCAACACTATTTACAAAAGCTAGAACATGGAAGCAACCTAGATGTCCATCAACAGTGGTACATATACACAGTGGAATATTACTCAGCCATAAAAAGGAACACATTTGAGTCAGTTCTGATGGGGTGGATGAACCTAGAATCTATTATACAGAGTGAAGTGAGTCAGAAAGAGAAAGATAAATATCATATTCTAACACATACTTATGGACTCTAGAAAAATGGTACTGAAGAATTTATTTATAGGGCAGCAGTGGAGAAACAGACATAGAGAACAGACTTATGGACATGGGGAGAGGGGAGGAGAGAATGATATATGTGGAAAGAGTAACATAGAAATTTACATTACCATATGTAAAATAGGTGGCCAATGGAAATTTACTCTATAGCTCAGGAAATTCAAACAGGGGCTCTGTATCAATCTAGAGGGGTGCGATGGGGCAAGGAGATGGGAGGGAGTTTCAAAAGAGAGAGGATATATGTATACTTATGGCTGATTCATGTTGAAGTTTGACAGAAAACAACAAAATTCCATAAAGCAATTATCATTAAATAAAAAAATAATTAAAAAATAACAAACAAAACTATCAAATGTAATAATCTAAGTGTTAAATGATAAACATAAACCTATCTTTGAAAAGGAAAATACTACAACTGCTGCTACTGCTACCACTAAGCCACTTCAGTCATGTCCGACTCTGTGTGACCCTATAGACGGCAGCCCACCAGGCTCTCCCATCCCTGAGATTCTCCAGGCAAGAACACTGGAGTGGGTTGCCATTACCTTCTCCAATGCATGAAAGTGAAAAGTGAAAGTGAAGTCGCTCAGTCATGTCCAACCCTCAGCGACCCCATGGACTGAAGCCTTCCAGGCTCCTCTGTCCATGGGATTTTCCAGGCGGGGGAGTACTGGAGTAGGGTGCCATTGCCTTCTCAAACAAATATTATATCTAACAAAATATTATAAATGCCAAGAAAGCATAAAACAAGAGATATGGTGGTTAAGTGTAGGCATAGGTGTCAACTACATAGATTCATAGTGAGTTTCAATATATACAAAGAATGTAATTTGGGGTAACAATTTTTCTTCATTTATGTAACAGGGATAATAATAATAATAACTCCCTAATGAGGTTGTTTTGAGAATAAATTGAGATGACAAATAATGTCATCATTTACGCAAACAACTTGGCAAACTTGAGGAAATAATTGATTTTCTGAAAGTAAAATTGATTCAAGAGGCATACAACATCAAGAAGCAAATAATCTACTTTTCAAAGATCAGTCTATTTCCCACCTTATTGATAAAGCTTCCCATAGTATCTTGCCCACATAATCTCTTTCTTTTTCTCTGAATCTTCATTTAGGTTTTATGTCTAAACTATCTTTTCAGCATTTACGGTAGGAAGAATAATGGTCCCCAAGGATGTCCATGAACTAATCCCTGAAACCTGTGAATATGTTACCTTACATAGCAAAAGGGAGTTTAAAGGTTAAGAACATTGAGAAAGATTATCTTGGATTTTTCAGGTGAGCCCACATGAGTCCTTAAAAGTGAAGAATCCACAGACTTCTTGAGATTCTATGGATATAGAGAGAAGAAGGAGAAAGGGTAGAATATAATACTGTAAGAGGAACATCGGATCAATCAAATAAATACTGAACCCTCTGATGTCAGATGAGATACAATGGAGGCAGAAGGGTCAGAGAGAAATCTGATGTTGTTAACTTGGAAGATAGAGTAATAGAGCTTCCAGCAGATGTATATGGACAGCTTTGAAAGCTAGAAAAAGCAAGGAAACAAACTCTACCCTGGACTTTCCAGGAAGGAATGAAGCCTTGGAGATTTCTTTATTTTAGCCTGGTGAGACTTTGAAGCTATAGAACTGAAAGACAATAAATGAGTGTTGTTTTAAGCCACTGTTGGTGGTAATTTGTCACAGCAGCAATGGAAAACTAATATGATATTATACAGTGATGTTCAATTAAAAAACATGTGCATAGTCTTGCCTCCTTGCTATTAATAACACAAGCTCTCTGAGGTCAGGAAGACCATCTGATACCTCTGTTCATAAACTATAGCTCTGCTTGCTAACATGTTGCTTTCCATATAGTGGGAAGGGTTCAGTATTTATTTGATTGATCCGATGTTCCTCTTACAGTAGTATATTCTACCCTTTCTCCTTCTTCTCTCTATATCCAAAGAGTCTCAAGAAGTCTGTGGGAAAAGTCGGTCAGGTTCATATTGGATAAATATAGTAAAAAAACAAGAGTCAGGTTTTTAGTTATGAGATTTTGAATTAGCATATGCATCTAAAAGACAGTCCTAGAGTCCTTCCAGAAATAGCTTCCCTTCAGACAGATTCTGCCACCTGAAATATTAATACAACAATCATCTTTTATTCTAATCACAAGCATTTCCTCCTAATAACTCATGATTGCACTAGTTTCTTGCGTTAATTACCACATAGACACTGCACCACAAACAGACAATAGGCATTTCACATAGACTACATCATTTCCGTCAGAAAAGGCACCACCGATTGATGTCAGAGAGCCATTATTAGATACCATATTGACCGGGCTCAGAGATAGACTATTTATAGAAAAACAACTTACATATATTTTGAAAGAGAAACACAAGTGGCAAATAAAGACACTATTCATAGAGCTTTATAGTGTCTTTATATCCGTCTCACAAAAGGTTTGATGGTCATTTACACTTGAACATTACATATATTTGAATAAAACAATCACTATTGTAAAATATTTTAAATGTTTCAAAATTATTTTAAGATTTTTTAGATAATAAAACACTTTGAAGATAGTTATAACATTACACAGTATTAAACTTGGAAGGTAATTTTGAAGTGATTTTGTTCAACCATTCAGTTAATGCAGAAATTCATTTTTCAATATCTTGATAAGGTTATGTATTATCTGTTTAGCTTTTAAGATTCATGTTGATGTATGGCAAAACCAATACAATATTGTAAAGTAATTAACCTCCAATTAAAATAAATAAACTGAAAAAAAAATAAATAAATAAACTGATATTTAAAAAAAATAAAATTCCAAAAACTTGAAAATATAAGCAATCCTTAGTAATTCAGACTGAAAACAGAGATTGAAGAAGTTCAGAAAATAATCTTTGCTCTTTTACTTTCAAGAAATTTTACTAGGAAATATAGGGAGGGGAGAACATCGTAACTAGACACAAACTAAGAGTGAAAGAAGGGCTGGGGAAGGTGTGAGAATATCCACATCAGTCAAGAGCGCCTGAAGTCTGTTTCTGTTACTTATTTGCTGTGTGACATAGGGAAGACACATCCTCCCTCAGATATAAAATAATTTAAAGAATTAATGTGTGTTTAGTCACTCAGTCATGTCTGACTCTTTGTGATCTCATAGACTGTACAACCCACCAGGCACATCTGTCCATGGGGATTCTCCAGGCAAGAATTCTGGAGTGGGTTGCCATGCCCTCCTCCAGGGGATCTTCCTAACCCAGGGATTAAACTCAGGTCTCCTGCATCGCGGGTGGATTCTTTACCATCTGAGCAACCATTAATAATGGAAGTGAAATAACTTTATAAACACAATTCATCTAAATAGGAATAATCTATCCAAGATATTTTCTTTGTTGCTAGTGTATACGATTTACCTTTCTTCATGTCACATTGATTTAGTCAGTATTTGTTTATTTCTGAGTGGTAAATTCTTTGCAGTATATGCTAAGAGTCTGTATTTCTTTTCAAGGAAACATAATTTTAAATTCAACATTTAGAAATCCTATCTGTGATATCCTAGAGAAATTCTGGAAAAGATTTCATGAAAATAAACATGTATAACATTTGTTTTTTAAGTTTGTTACTGGTTGGTAAAGATACTACATTTGTGAATGAAGAGTTTCCATTTAAGAATGATCTATAGAATTTCAAACTGATGACAATAGTTATAGCAAATTCAAGGCATTGATAATATTAACTATTTTTTAAAATGATCAAAACTTTATCAAAATATTATGGTAAAGGTGAACCCACTTGTTCATATCTACATTCTCATTAAAGAGAATGAGAAAATTTGGACCAACAAAAAAATAATCTATTTGGTGATACCTAAGAACTCTTACTGCTGCTGCTAAGTCGCTTCAGTCATGTCCGACTCTGTGCGACCCCACAGATGGCAGCCCACCAGGCTCCGCCATCCCTGGGATTCTCCAGGCAAGAACACTGGAGTGGGTTGCCATTTCCTTCTCCAATGCATGAAAGTGAAAGTGAAGTCGCTCAGTTAGTGTCCGACTCTTCATGACTCCGTGGACTACAGCCTTCCAGGCTCCTCTGTCCATGGGATTTTCCAGGCAAATGTACTGGAGTGGGTTTCCATTGCCTTCTCCGAAGAACTCTTAAGTAGAGAGGAATTGCAAGACCAAGATAAAAGAAAACAAAAGGAAATACCATGGAGATAAACCAAGAATATGGGGCCATATATTCACCCGGGGCAAACAACAATTATAGAGGATATTACTGAGAGACTGAGAAGCCAAGTGTAGCCTTTGACAGGTTCATGTACAACAAAGACAAAACTTAGATTCCAAAGGCCAGTAAGGATAAGAGGATGTCGCAGGCACACCAGGTTTTAGTTCAGGACCCAAAAGAAGGTCATTGTAGAAATGAGAGAGACAAGGAAATAGATCTTCTGACATCAAAAAGAGAACTTAAAATAGAAGAAAAATGCTAATGATAAGATAAATGAATAAAATAGAAAATAAATATGCACTGGAGATGGATTTACAAAGCCAGGTTCCTATAAATACAATGTTGAGCAAAAGAAGCCAGGGCCCAAATAGTGCATGATAAATGATTCCATCTCTACATACTTTTAAAATGGACAGATCAAATCTATGATTTTAAAGTTGAGATGGTAGTCCCACTGGGAGAAAGGAAAGAGTATGATTGGGAGAGGTTACAAATAGAGTTTCTGAAAGTAATGGAAATACTTTATTTCCTGACCTACATAATAACTATGAAGCTTTATTTACTGATAATTCATTAAGCTGTACATTCTGATTTATGCATTTTTCTGTATGTGTGTTACAGTCAATAAAATTGAAAGAAAAAGAAAACTTTAACAACAGAGCAACTGACTATGATATTGATATATACAAAATGCTACTTAAAAATAACACTGCTGCTGCTGCTAAGTCACTTCAGTCGTGTCCAACTCTGTACGACCCCATAGATGGCACCCCACCAGGCTACCCCTGTCCCTGGGATTCTCCAGGCAAGAACACTGGATTGGGTTGCCATTTCCTTCTCCAATACATGAAAGTGAAAAGTAAAAGTGAAGTTGCTCAGTCGTGTCTGACTCTTAGTGACACCATGGACTGCAGCCCACCAGGCTCCTCCATCCATGGGATTTTCCAGGCAAGAGTTCTGGAGTGGGGTGCCATTGCTTTCTCTGAAAAATAACACTGATGTCTTTCTAAAGAACAAGTGATGAGTCTATTTGTCTTTAACATAAGAATTATAGAGTCATAGTTTGTACAGAATACAATCTATCCTACACAATAAACATAAACTTTTTAAAACACAAATCAGATCTTTCCATACTCTACTCCAAATTCCCCATGACTTATGTCACTCTTAGAACAGAACCCACAGTAAGCAAGGCTGTTCATAATCTGGCCCCTGGTCATTACTTTGACTTTATTTCTTATTCTTTGCTTTGCCCTAGTACTCCAGATTCCTCACAGAACCTTAAATATACTTACTAGGGCTTCTTTTCAGAGTTTTTGTGGTTTTTTATTTATCCTGGAATATCACACCCCAGAAATACGTTCCCTTCCTCCTGTACCTTATTCCTGATGCTCTTCAACTGCTACTTCCTCAGCAAAGCCCATCTCTGAACACCTTATTTTATTTTTAAAATCTTTTCATAGATGTATAATTGATTTATGATGTTGTGTTAGTTTCAGGTGTACAGCAAAGTGATTCAGTTAAATTTTTCAGATTCATTTCCATTATAAGTTATTTGAGATATTGAATATAATTCTTTGTGCTATACAGTAGGTCCTTGTTACTTATTTATTTTATATATAGTAGTTGTGCATCTGTTAATTTCAAGCTAATTGATCCTTCCTCCCTTTCCCATTTGGTGATCGTAAGATTGTTTTCTAAGTCTATGGGTCTATTTTGTAAACAAGTGAATGTTTTATTTTAAAATGTACCTCAAGCCTTCTAGATACCCTCTCTTTCTTTTCCCAGATTTTTTTCATTCTCTTATCTCTTATAACTGATATTACATTGCATGTTTATTTGTTTATGTTTGCCAGCCTAGGAATTTTCCTGTTTGCCCATCCCTTCCTTCACAACATGTAAACATGTCTGACATGGAATACGAGTAGGCATTCCACATGTTGTTATGAAATGACTAGATTAATGAATAGATGAATTAATGTATGAACACAATGTATTCCAAAAAGTGCTGGCAAGAAGATTTGAAGACTATAATACAGTTCACCAATGTCAAGACACTTTTATACCCATCAGTCTTAAATTTAGCAATGTGAAGACAATTGGTTTTCACAAGGGGAAGTAACATGTGAAATTTCTTTCTAATTGAATTTCTATGAACTACAAAACACAGCTGCCTTTGTTTACAATGCTATTGACTGACTGTTTACATTTGTAGGTGTAGCTCACAGCATTCCCAGGAGAAAAACAAGAAAAACTTTGCTAAGGCAGGATTCTGCACAGGTTGTTGTTTACTTAACTTCATCTTCTCTGGGCACCAGAATCTTTATCTCCTAACCTAATTGTCTGCATTAATCAGGGTTCTCCAGAGAAACAGAACAAAGAGGATTCTGATTGTTCTGTATTCAAAATAGCCATCTTGTTGAGGTCTGGATGCCAGGTTCTTTTATAGATTAGAGATGAGGGGAGCGGAGGAAGCAAAGTAAAAGGGACATTCATCTTGCAAACATCTCCTAGAATGGCAAACCTCAGGCAGGGGATGTGTTAATTTCTTCCTTCCTATCATCCACAGATGGACAGGGTTCTGAACAAAGGCACTTAGTTTAACAGTCAGGCAGAGGAGCAGGATTCTCTGAGGCAAACCATTCTACATGATTGTAATAACAAAAGCAATGAATGCAAGTCAAAGAAACAGTTCCAACATAGAGTCAGAATTGGTTTCTTCCCTTCAACATGTTCAAAATTACTAACCTTGGTGATCCCTGAAGCAAGAAGCAAATATTTTATCATGGACTGTGGTGGGTAGCAGCAAAACTATGCACTCCAGAGAGAAGTCAAATGGGACAAAATTTGTTTCTCAATAATATGGCATTGGCGATCTCTATCAGAAATCAGGAATTATTGTTTATTCTCCTCCATTAATTCTATATTTATAGCATGTCTCGATTCATTTCAGTTCAGTCACTCAGTCATGTCAGACTTTTTGCAACCCCATGGACTGCAGCACACCAGGCTTCCCAGTCCATCACCAACTCCCAGGGCTTACTCAAACTCATGTCCATTGAGTTGGTGATGCCATCCAACCATCTCATCCTCTGTTGTCCCCTTATCCTCCCACCGTCAATCTTTCCCAGCATCAGGGTCTCTTCCAATGAATCAGTTCTTCGCATCAGGTGGCCAAAGTATTGGAGCTTCAACTTCAGCATCAATCCTTCCAATATTCAGGAAGGATGAATATTGGAATGAATATTCAGGACTGATTTCCCTTAGGATTGACTGGTTGTATCTCACTGTAGTCCAAGAGACTCTCAAGAGTCTTCTCCAACATCACATGTCTCAGCTAGACATACACAATTATAATGTGTCCCAATTTAGGTTCAGTGATTCTCAAAAAAAAAAAAAATTACCTTTATAGATATCTGAGTTAAAAGACATCTACCAGATATTATCACATAAGGACATTTTGATGGTTAATTTTGGGTGTTGACTTGTTGTGGGATGCCCAGATTAACCATTTTTTCTGGTGTGTCTGTGAAGGTGTTTCCTATAAGATTAGCATTTGAATCAATTTAAATCAGTAAACTGTCCTCCTCAAAGCGGATGGGCACCATCCAATCTCTTGATGGCTTGAATAGAACAAAAAGTGGAGGGAAATGGAATTCAACCTTTTATTTTTCTGCATCACTGTTGGAGTGAGACATCTCATTTTATCTTCTGCTGTCAGACTAGGATTTACATTATTAACATCCCAGTTCTCAGGCTGTCGGATTCAGACTGGAAAGCACCACTGGCTTTTCTAGGACTAATAGACAGATAGATAGATATCTTCTTGGTTATCTATGGTTAATAGATATAACCAAGATATAAATATCTGGTTAAATATCTTGGTTATATTTAAAAACAATAATATTGTGAAATATTCAGTATAATACTTGATATAATCACTCAGCAACTGTAAATTGTACAAAAAAAATGAGCAACTGTATACTTATAGCATAAAATGATTTAATATATAGTTTTATGTGCTTTTTCAACCTATGACTTTAACTATGTGGTCTTTATCTGTTAATTTCTTAAGGGAGATGATTATCTCTGGTATGCTCTGCAACTTCCTGTCTTTTACTCGATTGCTCTACATCTATCTCCAGCTACTCTCTGGCACAAAGTGCTTTAAGCAATCAATAATAAGCAAGAGTTTTAATTCCTCTCAAGAGAGAAGAGTCTTTTCTTGTTTGGCACAGATCTTTCCCAAGGTTCAGAGGCATTTCCTCCATGCTCCTTCCTGTGACACCACTAAACTTTCCTCAAGAAACCGTAAGTCAGGGAGTTCCGATTCCGTCCCTTCAAGCTCCTTGTCTGGGTTGCATGAACACTATGTCTTCTGCTGGGCATTTATTCCGGGTTAGCCACGGGTTGTTGCTACTGCACCAAATTTGCCCCAAGTCTGTTATGTCTCATATATTTTGAGACTTGGAAATAGAATGTCAGTTCTTCAGTGCCAAAGGCACCACCCGAGGCTGTTGTGTGATTCAAGCATTTTCATCTCCTCCTGCTCTTTTGCTTTGAAATCAGTAAGGTTATGTGTAATCAAAGAACAAATGTGATCACTCAAAGGAATTAGTGGCTGGTAAATTTAGAACTAACCCTTCATATGCGACTTCACACAGAGATTGTTTTTCATCTTTCTCTGCATGTCATAGAGCTCATCTAAATGAGAAGCACAAATGTTTTCAAAGGCAATTCCACACACAGCTCTAAGCTGTAAAAATAATGGTGAAAAAGAAGCCTTTGGTGTATTATCAGTTCCACCCACCTGACTTTTCATTACACTCAAGATAAATCAATAATGTTGCTGGTTTTGTAATTTTCTTTAATTAACTGGACAAGTTTACATCATTTAGGAAAGAATGTTGAATATTCCTAATATTGAAACGGTAAGCATGAAGAATCAAGAAGGACAAGTTCATTAACATAATATTAATTGAATATCATGTGAAAAGTGTTGTGATAAGTTTGGGGGAAATATAAGAATGATGTCTTAGTCTCCTCAAGCTGCTATAACAAAATACCATAAACTGGATATCAACAATAAAAATGTATTTCCATAGTTCTGGATATTGTAAGTCAGATCAGGGTGCCAGCAGGTTTCTGGTGAGAGTTCTCTTGCAGGTGACTGACTTCTCATTGTATTCTCATGTGGTGGGAAGAGAGCTAGCTAGCTTTCTGACCTCTTCCTATAAGTGCACTAATACTATTTATGAGAACTTCATCCTCATGACCTAATTACCTTACAAAGGCCCACCTCCAAATACAATCACATCAGAATTAGCATTCAACATATCAATTTTCAGTTCAGTTCAGTTCAGTTGCTCAGTTGTGTCTGACTCTTTTCGAGTCCATGAATCGCAGCACACCAGGCCTCCCTGTCCATCACCAACTCCCGGAGTTCACTCAAACTCATGTCCTTCGAGTTGGTGATGCCATCCAGCTATCTCATCCTCTGTCATCCCCTTCTCCTCCTGCCCCCAATCCCTCCCAGCATCAGAGTCTTTTCCAATGAGTCAACTCTTCGCATGAGGTGGCCAAAGTACTGGAGTTTCAACTTTAGCATCATTCCTTCCAAAGAACACCCAGGACCGATCTCCTTTAGAATGGACTTGGAGGGACACAAATATTTGGTCCAAGAGAGATGACTAAAAATAGTTGCTAATCTCAAGGATTTCACTATTTGGTTGTAGACAAATAAGGCATAACTGTATGGAATCAAAGCCCTCCGGTAGCGTTAGGAACACTTACTGATTTTCCTGAGACTGAGCCTGCAGTATACAGTATATCTGAGAAATATGCCATATTTACCTTTTTTCGAATGGCCCCAACATAAGGTGGAAGAAAGTTTAGGGGGAAGATAATTTTGGGAATCAATTTAAGAGATTACATGTGTAAACTGAAAGTCCTGCTAAATCTCAATGTTTTACATATTCATTCCTGACATTTACAGTCTCTGGAGACAGAGACCCTTTCCACTAACCCTACTTCCAGAGCTACCAGTGCACTTCTGTCCTTATTACGTTACTACATTCTCACTGAGTTGCAATTCTTATCTCTCTGGGAGCCATTATCGTTTCCATTCCCTTCATACATTCTCAGCTCCGTGCTCTGCGCTCATGAGTGCTGCCTTTACGAGAAGTATGAATCTTGGAGCATATTTCTATTCTTTTCCTTTGTCTCTTTTCCTGCATTATTAATATTTTCTTCTTTCCTTTCCCCTTTGATACACAAGTGAAAAATGTAAAGCTCATAACCACACAAAGCTTTAGAAAATGCCTTTTTGGAGCTATGACTCATGACATAAGAGCTGGCTTACAGCCATAGATCTTATTCACAGACTAATATACATAAGAAGAATCCAATAAGCTCCAATTTGTACAAATTAAAATAAAATAGGATAGTATTTGAGAGTTCTATACATATCATAAGTGTGTGTCTGGGGTGTTTTCAGATGATGGATTTTGATAATAATTAGAAGTGGCTTAAGTTTATAAAAGAAAGAACATATGTGTGTGTAGATTGGTCCAGAACTGTCTTGTGGGGTGTAAAAAATATCAGTTAATTTATGAAGATAGATAAGATTTAAAAATAGGAAATGATTGTGAAGGTTGTTCTAGATTAGGGAAATCTGAGATTGATGGTGTATGCAAAATTGTGAGTTGAACTCCACGGAAAATAGTGAGGTAAATGCAGCTGAGGTCTAATTCCATCAAAATTCTGGGTCTAGATCTTCTTCATTTTTCTTCTGTTTGCCAGGCAAACTCCATGGTATATAGAAAATGTGTGTGTGTGTGTGCACACGTGCATGTGTGCGTATGTGTGTGTGTCTGAGGACCAATGAGTTTCTTCAGGAGGCAGTCAAGATGCTATTTCTTTGTGTGCCTCTGTGCTGACTGTGGGGATTAGATCCAATTGCAAAGTAATAAAAGTGTAGAGAAAGGAATGTTGCTATATTAAAGGATAAGCTTTCAAATATATTCCAATGAACACTGTTAGGGTCTTAAGGGAAATCTCATTTCACTTGCTAACTTTTCTAATGCAGGTCAGGTATATAACCTGTCTCCTGAGAGAACAGACAAAGATATGCTGAACCAGGCTGAGTGAGGACAGCCCACACAGAGAGGAAAATGATGACCCTTCTCTTACCTATTTGTGTTTAGCAATGATGTGAAGGCTAAATAGAGAGGTGTTTGTTGATATCATTGGCTCTACAAGCATAAATATTAAATGATGTGCTTGCTAGATTGTCATTTCTAGTAATTTTTATGGATGTATATATGGCAACTAAGGGCTACTGGTGCTGCATTTTACTGGGGAGCTTTCAGCACTTTGTATTGATCTAACCGATTAATGACTTTGCTGTGGACAGATTATCTTCTTCCTAATACCTAGGCATTCTGGCTCTGTTTTATCTTCTCAACTACCTTTCAGCTAACTTTTCCTCAGTTGCTTTCTCTCCATTCCATTCTACAGCCTCAGATTTATTCATCAGTTCATTCATTGTTTAGTTTTTGAGAAAAAGTGAGAGAAAATATCTTGGAGAGAGAAAAGATTGTAGAATCAGGAGAAAGAAGATAGGAGAGAAAGGTGGAAATAAATAAATATTCCCTCAATCCCTTTCTCCAGGCTCTAGAAATTTTAAAAAACTTTTGCTTTCTGCAGGGCCTTCTAGAAAATAAGTTTGAGGGGAAAAAAGCAAATAAGCTAATAATCACATTTTAACAAAAATGTCCTTATTGTCCCCTCACATAAAACAGATAAAAATTTAGAGGTCAATCATCAAAAGTGTCAAGTAAGAGAAGCAGTGTCAATACCATCGGAGATGAGTTCTTTACAAGAGGGCTTTCCTCTCTTCCTAAGAAGTTCAGTCTTCCTATCTCCACTGCTACTGGTACAATCATGAACAGAATTAAAACTTTCCACACCCAGAACTCTGTCTTTTCACATGAATAATTGAAAGTCCACATCATTCTTTCATCCGGTTTTCAGTGACACTTGAGATAGTGCATATCTTTCTGCAATAATCAGGCTAAGCTATAGTTGCAATTCTGTCTGTAAGTGGCACAGATGAAAAAGGCAGTAATCAGAGGTGAATGACATTCTCCTCCATGACTCTATAGAGTGTGAGATAAAAATACCAGCAAATGACAGCAAAGGTCCATGTGTGGGTCAGAAAAGAGACATTCTAGGGCATCAAATGAATCTGCTTCTAACTTCATGTCATAAGCCGACAGAACATGACTCTAAGAGATGAAGTTCTATGACTTAATTTTACAGATTTCTTCCTGATTGCTGAATTGAGACCTGAACCCAAGACCCTAGCTTCCTATTTAAGTAATAAGTGAGAAATACCTCTCAAGTTTTAAGGTTTTTAAGGGATAAATACATCTTGATTTTACATCTGGTATTTCATAATTTGTTCACTTTCTACAAGAAACCTGAAAACAAGAAAGACAAAGAGCATTTTACCTAGCAGCAGTGATGCAAATGGTTATTGTTACTATAATTTTGATCATTTTTATTTATACTAAAATCTTTAGTCACATCACTATGGGACAATTTTAGATGCAAGTGGCCCAGAAAATGGACACCACATTTGTCAGGTCCTTGAGCAGAACCTATCCTAGGTTTTTGGGTTATATTAATGATGTAATTGGAGAAGGCAATGGCACCCCACTCCAGTACTCTTGCCTGGAAAATCCCATGGACGGAGGAGCCTGGTAGGCTGCAGACCATGGGGTCGTGAAGAGTCGGACACAACTGAGCAACTTCACTTTCACTTTTCACTTTCATGCATTGGAGAAGGAAATGGCAACCCACTCCAGTGTTCTTGCCTGGAGAATCCCAGGGACGGGGGAGCCTAGCGGGCTGCTGTCTCTGGGGTCGCACAGAGTCGGACACGACTGAAGCGACTTAGCAGCAGCAGCAGCAATGTTGTAATACAAAATTAATAAAAATCAGCTGAAATAATTATTGCCATTCTAGAAGAAACACATAAAGATAGGCATTGATGAATCTTCAAGGAAATATTGAACCACCACTTAATAATTTAACTTTTCAGAGAACTTTGAGAAATATGTTATTTGAAAACATACTTCAATCTCCATCAGAGCTGGGTATTAGTCAGATCTAGCAAGTGAAGCTGGTCCATGTGGGTCCTTCTTTGTCTGAAGTCTGTGTCTGAAAACAAACACTGACCAGCAAGTCATAGCAGTCTAGGTTCAAGACATGCTACTTCTTAAGTGTATAACCCTGGAGAGTCACATATACCTTTTAATTCCATTTTCAGTGCTGACAAAGAGGATAATAATAGCTATCTCACAGGGTGACATGAAATTTAAATGAAATGGATGTGTATGAACACACTTTTTAAAGTCTTTGGCTTTATTATTATAAGATTATTATTTTAATCATATTTTTAAAAATTTAAAGTTGATATAATTTGTAAAGCTTTAGTGATGCCTAAAATAACACTTGAATAAGGAATATTCTAATTGCAAATAATTTCAACATTTTAAGGCACTCAAGTATGTTGCCCAAACCCCAGTGAATTGATTTTAATGATTAGTCAATGATATGAGCAAAAACACATAATAAAATTGAAAAAAATAATTATGCCTTTCAACTTAAAATTTGCCAGTGGCCACAGAGCAGGCTATTATAGGAAATGAAATCATCTTGGCAAGTCATTTCTTGAGATATAAATAGATACATAGAATTTCATACTTGAAATGTAATCTCATAACCACAATAATGACAACTAATAAGGCTGTAAGACAGAGTTGTTAAGTTACCAGCAGACAAAGACAGCAGGTCATTGTGGAAACAGCGGGAGTCTTAGAACCAAACAACCACAGTTTCCTTTAGTGAGTTATAGGACATGGGTGTGTTATCAGGCTTTCTGGTCAGGAGGGAAATGCCATTTCCCTCTCCAGCCTTCCAAGAGCAGGTATTTCCTCTTAGCGCATGCTGGCTTTTCACCATTCTTCATTTCACTCCACTTTAATGGAAGTGAAGTGACACAACTCATTAGTTATTTTGAGACAAGTAACTACATGTTTGGTTCTTCTCTTTTCTCTTGTACTCATGAACTTGTCCTCAAAGATCATACATTTTCCTCCATTCTGTGTTGTCCAGGATAGGAGGGTAAATCTGCTTATTTCTGAGATCTGAGATTAGAGTATTTGCCTAGCTAATCGAGAAACCATACCTGCCAACCTGGTCTCTGGTAGTATTTATTGTTGTTATTGTATTTTGTTTAATTGCTAAGTCATGTCTGACTCTTGTGACTCAAAGACTGTAACCGGCCAGACTCCTCTGTTCATGGGATTTCCCAGGCAAGAGTACTGGAATGGGTTGCCATTTCCTTCTCCAGGGGATCTTCCCGACTCACAAATCAAACCCGCATCTCCTGTGTCTCCTGGATTTAGGTGGATTCTTTACCACTGAGCCATCAGTATATTATTTCAGCCTCCATTTTGACTTGATTTTTTTCTCAGCTTGCTCAGATCACACCAGGGTGAAGGGGGACAATAGTAATTGCATAGTGGTTCTGTCAATATTCTGACATTATGTGCATCAAGCAAAAGCAATGAAAATTAAAACCAAAATGATGGTTTTAATGATTAAAATGATTAAAAAAATTTTTTTAATTTAAATTTAAAAAAATAAAATAAAATAAAAAAAAACCAAAATGATGGAACTTGGACAGGCAGCCAGAATGGGCAGCAAATTATCTGCACAGAAGAGTGCTGGGGATTTAAAGATGTATGGTGTGGGCCTTGCTGTTCTGACTTCAGTGACTTGAAGAAGCCAGTTTTAGTCTCATTGAAATTTTTACATTCTGTGATTGACTAAACTGAAATATTTTTACCCAGCTTCATGGTGTTTTGGGTTACAGTAGATAAGTTGGTGTCTCAGACGGTAAAGAAACCACCTGCAATGCAAAAGACCTGGGTTTGATCCCTGGGTTGGGAAGATCCCCTGGAGGAGGGAATGACAACCCACTCCAGTATTCTTGCCTAGAGACTCCCCATGCACAGAGGAGCCTGGTGGGCTACAGTCCATGGAGTCCTAAAGAGTCAGACACAACTGAGCGGACTGCACAACACAGCATAGTGTATTTAGTAGTCTTTTTGTCCAAAAGCAAATGACTATTTTCCTAGAAGCAGAGATTTAAATAACGGCCCTAGGGCTGCAAGAAAGGTTCTCAAGAAGGGATGGCAATAAGAGGGAGCCTTTGAATGATAACGTAAAATGAGGGACAGAATGTGGGCATCTTAGCTGAGCAGGATGAAGTCACTCAGCTCTCAGCAGATATGCAGAGAGTGGCAAAGACTCAAAGGGCTGGGGCCTGGAAAGTACAGAGATCCCAATTCAGGGAACGAACTGCAACCTCCTCTGTAGGCATAGCTTTTACTAAGGAGATATGGCTGAGGTCAATGCTCCATTTCTCGGAAGACAGTAGAGGTGTCTTAGATCTTAGAGGGAAACTGTTTGCTCCTTTTAAATTGACAGATAGTGGGTTCCCTGGTCCAGTGGTTAAGAAACTGCCTTCCAGTGTAGGGGACATCGTGGGGGAACTAAGATGCCACATTCCTTAGGGCAACTAGACCCACACATCACAACTACTGAGCCTGCTTACCACAGCTAGAGAGAAAGAACAAAAGATCCCACATGCTACAACTAAGACCTCACACAGCCATAAATAAATAGAAAAGTAAAATTGCCAGGTGGTGAAGTCCTGCATAAGCTGCAACACCAGTGAGGTTTGGCCTTAGGAAGCTATTGCCAGACATTTCTGGACTGCTGCTGCTGCTGCTAAGTTGTTTCAGTCATGTCTGACTCTGTGCGACCCCATAGACGGCAGCCCACTAGGCTCCCCTGTCCCTGGGATTCTCCAGGCAAGAATACTGGAGGGTGTTGCCATTTCCTTCTCCAATGCATGAAAGTGAAAAGTGAAAGTGAAGTCGCTCAGTCGTGTCCGACTCCTAGAGACCCTGTGGACTGCAGCCCACCAGGCTCCTCCATTTCTGGACTAGATGTGCTAAATTCCATTCTCTGTGTAGGGCTAAGAATATAAGAATGAGAGAGCCAGTTATGAGGACTGTCTACAAATTTCAAAAACATTTCCCACTTGATTGTTTCAGGGATTTAGTAGATTGGTTAACTCTGGGTTGAGAGAGAAAACTTACCTAAGAGGCAGGTTTCCTGGCAAGAAGCACTGCAAATATCCACAACAGCTCAGGAATGGAAGTACATACTTATAAGGGAGTGGGTCCCTGGAGCCTGAGTTGCCACCTTTGCAAACTTCTAAACTGTGCAAGCAAGCTAAGTGTCACTCTTATAGGCTGCAGGTGAGGTGCATAAATGGATTATCCCCTCAGATGTGTGATTGCAGAGCACCAAAGTTAATTTCTTCCTAAAGAGTTCTTCCAAGTGAGTTTAAATTCACACATCATGGATTTAGAATACCTGGAGTAGACTGAGTGGTACCCTGGCCAGGCTTCTACCAAGAACATTTTCTTCTTCTCTCAAAAGGATCTTCCTCTCTGGTCTTTGGCATCATTAAATATCGGGCTGTGATGATATTTTTTCCTGGAATAACTGTTTTTAGAAGTGAGAACTAGCTTAATTTGAAATTCCTTAATTTCAATAGTGTGATAATTTTGTGTGTCCTATTAATTCTTTGAACTCTTTAAAAAGTGAGAGTCTACAAATTGTGGTTGAATTAACAGAACTTCTCAGACCTTTAAAAGAATTTGATTCATTCCTGAAGAAAACAGTACAAGCTGTAGTTGCTGATAGAACCCAGGTTTACCAAAGCAAGAAGAGTATTTCTAGCTAGGGCTGAATTGAAGAAGTTGGAGAAGATGAAATTTTCATTTCTATTCTTTTAATTTTTTATTAAGAGGGTCAGTTCAGTTCAGTTCAGTCACTCAGTCGTGTCCGACTCTTTGTGACCTCATGAATTGCAGCACGCCAGGCCTCCCTGTCCATCACCAACTCCTGGATTTCACTCAGACTCATGTCCGAGTCCATGATACCATCCAGCCATCTCATCCTCTGTCATCCCCTTCTCCTCCTGCCTTCAATGTTTCCCAGCATCAGGGTCTTTTCCAATAAGTCAGTTCTTCCCATCAGGTGGCCAAAATATTGGAGCTTCAGTTTCAGCATCAGTACTTCCAAGGAATATTCAGGGCCAATTTCCTC
>NW_011495013.1:6147030-6165419 GCF_000754665.1 Bison bison bison
CACAAAAAAAAGCTTCACCACCCAGATATTCATGATGGTGTGATCACTCACCTAGAGCCAGACATCCTGGAATGTAAAGTCAAGTGAGCCTTAAGAAGCATCACTACAATCAAAGCTAGTGGAGGTGATGGAATTCCAGTTGAGCTCTTTCAAATCCTAAAAGACGATGCTGTGAAAGTGCTGCAACCAATATGTCAGCAAATTTGAAAAGCTCAGCAGTGGCCACAGGACTGGAAAATGTCAATTTTCATCCCAATCCCAAAGAAAGGCAATGCCAAAGAATGCTCAAGCTACTGCACAATTGCACTCATCTCACACACTAGCAGTGTAATGCTCAAAATTCTCCAAGCCAGGCTTCAGCAATACATGAACCATGAACTTCCAGATGTTCAAGCTGATTTTAGAAAAGGCAGAGGAACAAGAGATCAAATTGCCAACATCTGCTGGATCATCAAAAAAACAAGAGAGTTCCAGAAACATATATTTCTACTTTATTGACTATGCCAAAGCCTTTGACTGTGTGGATCACAATAAACTGTGGAAAATTCTCAAAGAGATGGGAATACCAGACCACCTGATCTGCCTCTTGAGAAACCTGCATGCAGGTCAGAAAGAAACAGTTAGAACTGGACATGGAACAACAGACTGGTTCCAAATAGGAAAAGGAGTACGTCAAGGCTGTATATTGTCACCCTGCTTATTTAACTTATATGCAGAGTACATCATGAGAAAAGCTGAACTGGAGGAAGCACAAGCTGGAATAAAGATTGCCGGGACAAATATCAATAGCCTCAGATATGCAGATGACACCACCCTTATGACAGAAAGTGAAGAAGAACTAAAGAGCCTCTTGATGAAAGTGAAAGAGGAGAGTGACAAAGTAGCTTAAAGCTCAACATTCAGAAAATGAAGATCATGGCATCCGGTCCCATCACTTCATGGCAAATAGATAGGGAAACAGCAGAAACAGTGGCTGACTTTATTTTTCTGGGCTCCAAAATCACTGCAGATGGTGATTGCAGCCATGAAATTAAAAGACTCTTACTCTTTGGAAGGAGAGTTATGATCAATCCAGACAGCATATTAAAAGTAGCGACATTACTTTGTCCACAAAGGTCCATCTAGTCAAGGCTATGGTTTTTCCAGTGGTCATGTGTGGATGTGAGAGTTGGACTACAAAGAAAGCTGAGTGCCGAAGAATTGATGCTTTTGAACTGTGGTGTTGGAGAAGACTCTTGCGAGTCCCTTGGACTGCAAGGAGATCTAACCAGTTCATCCTAAATGAGATCAGTTCTGGGTGTTCATTGGAAGGACTGATGGTGAAGCTGAAACTCCAATAATCTGGCCACCTGATGTTAAGAGCTGACTCATTTGAAAAGACCCTGATGCTGGAAAATATTGAGGGTGGGAGGAGAAGGGGATGACAGAGGATGAGAGTTGGATGGCATCACCAACTCAATGGATATGAGTTTGGGTAAACTCTAGGAGTTGGTGATAGACAGGGAGGCCTGGCGTGCTGCGGTTCATGAGATCGTGAAGAGTTGGACATTACTGAGCGACTGAACTGAACTGAACCTTTGTTAGTGAAGTAATGTCTCTTCTTTTTACTAAGCTATTTAGGTTGGTCATAGCTCTTCTCACAAGGAGTAAGCATCTCTTAACTTTATGGCTGCAGTAATCATCTGCAGTGATTTTGGAGCTCAAGGAAATAAAGTTTGTCACTGTTTCCATTGTTTCCTCATCTATTTGCCATGAAGTGATGGGACCAAATGTGATAATCTTAGTTTTCTGAATGTTGAGTTTTAAGCCAGCTCTTTCTCTCTTCTCTTTCACTTTCATCAATAGGCTCTTCAGTTCCTCTTCACTTTCTGGCATAAGGGTGGTGTCATCTGCCTATCTGAGGTGATTGATATTTCTCCCAGCAATCTTGATACCAGCTTGTGCTTCATCCAGCCCAGCCTTTCGCATGATGTACTCTGCATATAAGTTAAATAATCAGGGTGATGATATACAGCCTTGATGTACTCCTTTCCCATTTTGGAACCAGTCCATTGTTCCATGTCTGGTTCTGAATGTTGCTCCTTGACCTGCATACAGGTTTCTCAGTAGGCAGGTAACGTCTGGTATTCCCATCTCTTGAAGAATTTTCCACAGTTTGCTGTGATCCACACTGTCAAAAGCTTTGGCACAGTCAATAAAGCAGAAGTAGATTTTCTCTGGAATTCTCTTGCTTTTTCTATGATCCAGCAGATGATGGCAATTTGATCTCAGGTTCCTCTGCCTTTTCTAAATCCAGTTTGAACATCTGGAAGTTCTCGGTTCATGTACTGTTGAGACCTAGCTTGGAAACTTTTGAGCATTACTTTGCTAGCGTATGAGATTAGTGCAATTGTGCAGTAGTTTGAACATTCTTTGGCATTGCCTTTCTTTGGGATTGGAATGAAAACTGCCCTTTTCCAGTCCTGTGGCCACTGCTGAGTTTTCCAAATTTGCTGACATATTGAGTGCAGCACTTTCAGAGCCTCATCTTTTAGGATTTGAAATAGCTCAACTGGAATTCCATTGCCTCCTCTAGCCTTGTTCATATTGAAGCTTCCTAAGGCCCACTTGACTTTGCATTCCAAAATGTCTGGCTCTAGGTGAATGATCACATCATCATGGTTATCTGGGTCATGAAGGTCTCTTTGTATAGTTCTGTGTATTCTTCTCACCTCCTTTCATCTCTTCTGCTTCTGTTAGGTCCATAGTGTATCTGTCTTTTACTGTGCCCATCTTTGCATGAAATATTCCCTTGATATCTCTAAATTTCCTGAAGAAATCTCTAGTCTTTCCCATGCTATTGTTTTCCTCTATTTTTTGTTTGATTACTGAGGAAGACTTTCTTATCTCTTCTTGCTATTCCTTGGAACTCTGCGTTCAAATGGGTATATCTTTCCTTTTCTCCTTTGCCTTTATCGTCTCAGCTATTTATAAGGCCTCCTCAGACAACCATTTTGCCTTTTTTGCATTTCTTTTTCTTGGGGATGGTCTTGATCACTGCCTCCTGTACAATGTCATGAACCTCCATCCATAGTTATTCAGGCACTCTATCAGATCTCATCCCTTGAATTTGTCACTTCCATCATATAATCATAAGGGATTTGATTGATATGGGAAAATAAAGCATTGAAATAAACTAGTGTATCCAGAAATGGGTTCAAGTACATGTGAGAATATAGCCCATGGAAATTGTTTACTAAATGTTATAGTCAGCATCACCACATTTATGATTATCATACCATTATTATATGATATCTGTTATCATCATTATCATCACACTCTCCTAATACATAGTTCCTAGCAATGAGTAAGCTTATATCATTGTTGTTTGAACAGAACTGATACAAAAGTGAGGCATTAATAATTACATTACATAAGAAAAATGAATCTGGAGAACAACATGAAGGTTTTTTGGCCAGTTTTGATATATTCATAGACAAATGAAGTAATACATGTAAAAACTATTTGCAGATGATAAAGTATTTATGTGTAATTTTGACATTAGCATAATTTTGCATTCTGCAAGGTCAGAGGACATGAAACAGTGGTTTACAGTACATATGATGCATACATTTTGGTAAACCTGCTAAATCATTGTTCTGCCTATAGGCATAAATAAGATAATTTGGTGTTTCTACATGTTCAGCCAAGTTTTTGTGGATAAGGAATGAAGAATAGGACATTTGTTAGCATGTTAACATATTCGACTTCAAGGAACATACAAGCTCACACTAGGTGCACCTATAATGCTTTGATTCTGTTACACTGTGCCTCATTTCCTATGTATTTTCTCAATACATTTCATCAGAAGTAACAAAAGAAAGTGAAATCTGTTTTATTTCTGATGATGAATTACCCACTGTTGACTTCTTATAAACCTTGGGGTATTTTTTACAAGCTATTTTGAGCTTTTTCATCCTGTCTTAATGGCCCAAAGAGTTAAAAAAAACCATTTTATAGGTTAATTAACTTTGTTTTTCTATTCCTCCAGAAGTCAGAACAATAGATACATCATTTTATACTTTAATGGAGAAGAATCATTATAGTAGTAAGGAGTGAGAAGTGAAAGTTTTCTAACTGTGCTATAAGTGTCTTTAAAGTTTATGATTTCTATATCTGCATGCACTTAGTATGGCATACTTTGGACAATAAGAGCATTGCTTTCCTGTTTTGCTTCTGTCAATGACATTAGGTCATTAGGAAAGACCTAATGTCACCACTGTTTTGAAGCCTTCATATCATCCTGTAGGGCAACTCCATGGGTGCTGTGAAATAAGCAGGATGCCTCACCTTTCTACATAGGAGGGTTCTGCGTTTGTGGTTGAGATTACAGATCATATAGGGAAAAAAAAAACTATTATTATTATAGACTGTGACTCAAATATTAACTATTTATTTTTTTAAATCCCATGTTATTCTTCTGCCGGGTACCACTGCTTCAGACTGACTCTGAGCACAAAGATCCACAAGATCAGAAATATAATTAAAAGCCCACTATGTGTCAGGTGCACAATTGTGTCCTCAGCACTAAGTCCCTGCCATTTAGGTAGTATGATAAAACAGAGACTTTTAACCTATGCTAAGAACAGAAACAAAATTGGAAGACTTTACATAAACATTCAAAAAAAATTATCTGCAATTAAATCTCTGCAGTTTTTTCTGTCATAGAAAATAGGATTAGAGAGTTGGGACTTCTAAACAAATGTAGTGCCCTTTTGACATTCTGTACTTGAACTTTAAAAATAAATAACCAGCCTTTGTTTTAAAGTCTATTTTATCTGATATGAGTATTGCTATTCCTGCTTTCTTTTCGTCCCTATTTGCATGGAAAATCTTTTTCCAGCCCTTCACTTTCAGTCTGTATGTGTCCCCTGTTTTGAGGTGGGTCTCTTGTAGACAACATATGTAGGGGTCTTGTTTCTGTATCCATTCAGTCAGTCTTTGTCTTTTGGTAGGGGCATTCAACCCATTTACGTTTAAGGTAATTACTGATAAGTATGATCCCGTTGCCATTTACTTTATTGTTTTGGGTTTGAATTTATACACCGTTTTTGTGTTTCCTGTCTAGAGAATATCCTTTAGTATTTGTTGGAGAGCTGGTTTGGTGGTGCAGAATTCTCTCAGCTTTTGCTTGTCTGAAAAGCTTTTGATTTCTCCTTCATACTTGAATGAGATCCTTGCTGGGTACAATAATCTGGGCTGTAGGTTATTTTCTTTCATCATTTTAAGTATGTCTTGCCATTCCCTCCTGGCTTGAAGAGTTTCTATTGAAAGATCAGCTGTTATCCTTATGGGAATTCCCTTGTGTGTTATTTGTTGTTTTTCCCTTGCTGCTTTTAATATTTGTTCTTTGTGTTTGATCTTTGTTAATTTGATTAATATGTGTCTTGGGGTGTTTCGCCTTGGGTTTATCCTGTTTGGGACTCTCTGGGTTTCTTGAACTTGGGTGATTATTTCCTTCCCCATTTTAGGGAAGTTTTCAACTATTATCTCCCCAAGTATTTTCTCGTGGTTTTTCTTTTTGTCTTCTTCTTCTGGAACCATTTGAATCAGTTCTAATGAGGTGGATGAAACTGGAGCCTATTATACAGAGTGAAGTAAGCCAGAAGGAAAAACACCAATACAGTATACTAACGCATATATATGGGATTTAGAAAGATGGTAACAATAACCCTGTGAATGAGACAGCAAAAGAGACTGTGATGTATAGAACAGTCTTATGGACTCTGTGGGAGAGGGAGAGGGTGGGAAGATTTGGGAGAATGGCATTGAAACATGTAAAATATCATGTATGAAACGAGATGCCAGTCCAGGTTCGATGCATGATACTGGACGCTTGGGGCTAGTGCACTGGGACGACCCAGAGGGATGGTATGGGGAGGGAGGAGGGAGGAGGGTTCAGGATGGGGAACACATGTATACCTGTGGTGGATTCATTTTGATATTTGGCAAAACTAATACAATTATGTAAAGTTTAAAAATTAAATAAAATTAAAAATAAATAAATAAATAAATAACCAAACATTCATGTGCTAAAGATACTCTTGCTGTAGGAGAATATAGAAGTGTGACATATTAGTACAATATTTTACAGCCAATGCTTCATTGTTTGTGAGGGCTCATTGTCAGTGTCTCTGCAAATTAGGGTTAGGAAAAAAAGATTCAAATATGATAAAAAATCTTTAAACTTCTGTAAATCTTACTTTTAGCGCAAAGGAAGAAAAATATTTCCTTAAGAAAATCTTTATTATTTTGTTCCTTTTGTATTATCATCATCATCAATTAAAGAAATCCTGGTAATTAAAATATCAATTGATAGAAACATAACAGAAATTCATTTAAGTAAAAAATAAATGCTGCTACTGCTGCTAAGTCGCATCAGTCGTGTCTGACTCTGTGCGACCCCACAGACAGGCAGCCCACCAGGCTCCCCCATCCTCGGGATTCTCCAGGCAAGAACACTGGAGTGGGTTGCCATTTCCTTCTCCGATGCATGAAAGTGAAACATGAAAGTGAAGTCGCTCAGTTGTGTCCAACTCCTAGCGACCCCATGGACTGCAGCCTACGAGGCTCCTCCATCCATGGGATTTGCCAGGCAAGAGTACTGGACTGGGGTGCCATTGCCAACTTCAAAAAGAAGTCAAAGCTATGGTTTTTCCAGTAGTCAGGTATGGATGTGAGAATTGGACCATAAAGAAAGCTCAGTGCTGAAAAAATGATGCTTTTGAACTGTGGTGTTGGAAAAGACTCTTGAGAGTCCCTTGGACTGCAAGGAGATCAAAAAAGTCAATCCTAAAGGAGATCAGCCCTGAATACTCATGGAATATGCTGAAGCTGAAACTCCAATACTTTGGCCATCTGATGGGAAGAGTTGACTTATTGGAAAAAACCCTGATGCTGGGAAAGATTGAAGGCAGAAGGAGAAGGAGACGCCAGAGGATGAGATGGTTGAATGGCATCACCAACTCAATAGACATGAGTTTGAGCAAGCTCCAGGAGTTGGCGATGGACTGGGAGGCCTGGGGTGCTGCAGTCCATGGGGTTGCAAAGAGTCGGACAAGACTGAGAAACTGAACTGAACTGAAATGAAGAATATATCCTTGAAAAGTTCAAGAAAATTTTTCATGTGAAGCTGAATCTAGAGTTTCAAAAGCAGTCAGCAAGGCCTTGGCATTTTCTCTCTATCCCTCAGGTCTACTTCCTTTATTGGCTTCATTCTCTATTTGACTCTCTTCGTGTGGTAGCTAAGTTGCTTCCTGGAAATTGAGGTTTAAGTGATCCTTAGCACTTTTGCCTCAGAAAAACATTTCTCACCATGTATCTATGTCAGTCTGCACAATATGATCTAACTAGAACTGCACTAACTTCAGCTTCAGCAACAGTCCTTCCAATAAATATTCAGGGTTAATTTCCTTTAGGATTGACTGGTTTGATCTCCTTGCAGTCCAAGGGACTCTTCAGAGTCTTCTCCAACACCACAGTTTAAAAGCATCAATTCTTCAGTGCTCAATCTTCTTCATGGTCTAACTCTTACATCTGTACCTGACTACTTGATAAACCATAGCTTTGACTATATGGACCTTTATCAGCAAAGTGATAGCTCTGCTTTCCAATATGCTGTCTAGGTTTCCCATAGCTTTTCTTCTGAGGAGCAAGTGTCTCTTGTATTCATGACTGCAGTTCCTGTCTGCAGTGATTTTGGAGCCCAAGAAAATAAAATCTGTCACTGCTTTCAATTTTTCTTCACCTATTTGCCATGAAGTGATGGAACCAGATTCCATTCAGTTCGGTTCAGTTCAATTGCTCAGTCGTGTCCGACTCTTAGTGACCCCATGAATTGCAGCACGCCAGGCCTCCCTGTCCATTACCAACTCCGGGAGTTCACTCAGACTCACGTCCATCGAGTCAGTGATGCCATCCAGCCATCTCATCCTCTGTCGTCCCCTTCTCCTCCTGCCCCCAATCCCTCCTAGCATCAGAGTCTTTTCCAATGAGTCAACTCTTCACATGAGGTGGCCAACATACTGGAGTTTCAGCTTTAGCATCATTCCTTCCAAAGAAATCCCAGGGCTGATCTCCTTTAAGATGGACTGGTTGGATCTCCTTGCAGTCCAAGGGACTCTCAAGAGTCTTCTCCAACACCACAGTTCAAAAGCATCAATTCTTCGGCGCTCAGCTTTCTTCACAGTCCAACTCCCATATCCATACATGACCACTGGGAAAACCATAGCCTTGACTAGACAGACCTTTGTTGGCAAAGTAAGGTCTCTGCTTTTCAATATGCTATCTAGGTTGTCATAACTTTCCTTCCAAGGAATAAGCGTCTTTTAATTTCATGGCTGCAGTCACCATCTGCAGTGATTTTGGAGCCCAGGAAAATAAAGTCTGACACTGTTTCCACTGTTTCCCCATCTATTTCCCATGAAGTGATGGGACCAGATGCCATGATCCTAGTGTTCTGAATGTTGAGCTTTAAGCCAACTTTTTCACTCTCCACTTTCACTTTCATCAAGAGGCTTTTTAGTTCCTCTTCACTTTCTGCCATAAGGTGGTGTCACCTGCATATCTGAGATTATTGATATTTCTCCCAGCAATCTTGATTCCAGCTTGTATTTCTTCCAGACCAACGTTTCTCATGATGTACTCTGCACATAAGTTGAATAAGCAGGGTGACAATATACAGCCCTGACGTATTCCTTTTCCTATTTGGAACCAGTCAGATTCCATGATCTTAGATTTTTGAATGTTGAGTTCAAAGCCAGCCTTTTCACTGTCTTCTTCACCTTCATCAAGAGGTTCTTTTTTCCTTCTCACTTTCTGCCATTAGAGTGGTATCATCTGCTTCCTATAGTGTTAGTTGCTCAGCTGTGTCCAACTCTTTGTGACCCCATAGACAGTAGTGCACCAGGTTCCTCTGTCCATTAAATCTACAGGCAAGGATACTGGATAAAGTTGTCATTCCCTTCTCCAGGGGATCTTCTTGACCCAGGGATTGAACCTGGGTCTCCTACATTGCAGGAAGATTCTTTACAATCTAAGTCACCAGGGAAGCTCATCATCTGCGTATAAGTTTTTTATATTTCTCCCAGCAATCTCAATTACAGCTTATGATTCTCCAGCCCAGTATTTTGCATGATGTACTCTGCATAGAGGTTAAATAAGCAAGGTGACAGTATACAGCCTTGACCTACTCTTTCCCAGTTTTGAACCAGTCCATTGTTTCATGTCCAGTTCTAACTGTTTCTCAATCTGCATACAGGTTTCTCAGGAGACAGTTTAGGTAGCCTGGTATTACCATCACTTTAAGAATTTTCCACAGCTTGTTTTAATCCACATAGTCAAAAGTTTAGCATAGTCAATGAAGCAGAAGTAGATGGATGTTTTTCTGGAATGCTCTTGTTTTATCTATGATCCAGTGGATGTATCTCTGGTTCTTCTGCCTTTTCTAAATCCAGCTTGTTCATCTGGAAGTTCTCAGTTCATGTACTGCTAAAGACTAGCTTGAAGGATTTTGAGCATTATCTTGCTAGTATGTGAAATGAATGCAATTGTAGAGCAGTTTGAACATTCTTTAGCATTGACTTTCTTTGGGATAGGAATGAAAACGGGCCTTTTCCAGTCCTGTGGCCAGTGCTGAGTTTTCCAAGTTTGAAGCGTATTGAGGGCAGCACTTTAACAGTATCATCTTTTAGGATTTTTTGTAGCTCATCTGTAATTTCATCACCTCCACTAGCTTTGTTCTTAGTAATGCTTCCTAAGGCCTGCTTGACTTCACTCTCCAGAATGTCTGTCTCTAAGTGAGTGACTACCCCATTGCGGTTATCCAGATCATTTATACCTTTTTTGTATAGTTCTTCTGTTTATTTTTGCAACTTCTTCTTAACATCTTCTGCTTCTGTTAGGTCCTTGCCATTTCTGTCTTTTATTGTACCCATCTTTGCATGAAATGCTCCCTTAGTATCTTCAGTTTTCTTGAAGAAATCACTAGTTTTTCCCATTCTGTTGTTTTCCTGTATCCCTTTGTACTGTTCACTTAAGAAGGCTTTCTTATTTCTCCTTGCTGTTCTCTGGAACTCTGCATTCAGTTGGCTATATCTTTCTCTTTCTCCTTTGCCTTATGCTTCTCTTCTTTTCTCAGCTATTTGTAAGATTTCCTTAGACAACCACTTTTCCTTCTTGCATTTCTTTTTCTTTGGGATTGTTTTGGTCGTCACCTCCTGTACAATATTACGAACCTCCATCCATAGTTCTTCAGGCACTCTGCCTAGCAGACCTAATCTAATAGGGCATCATGTCCATTCTGTGCAAAGTTACCAGGCTTGTTCCAAAAGAGAAATGAGGAGAAATATTTCTTACACAGAAATATGATACAAAAAAAAAAAAACTATGAAAGATGCATATTTGAGAAAAATGCATCAAGTATTTGATCTGTTTTTGTAACAGAACTTTTTGAGTTACAAGTATAAGAGTATACCTTCAAATCTTTTCCAAACATTTTCTATTCCAAACACCTATACCACGTTGTGTTTCCATGTGTAAATCTATTCTGGATCCAACAATGCAGGAATGCAGGGCAACAAGTAAATCTGGTGAACCATGTGTTAGAAGGGAGGCAGGGGGAGTTGGGAGACAAAGGTCCAGGTAGTTAGTCACCAGTGAAAATATATTTAAGTTGGGTGGTTCATTATAGAAAGCTGGAGTCAGAATTGAAACACCCACTCAGTTCCATTTCAGAAGTGGGCAAGAAAATAAATGCAAATCAGGAAAATCATACTAGTTTATCAAGGAAAATAAAACTGGAAATTGGAAAATGCAATGGAGTTTAGTAAGATGGTAGTTTAGTGAGAGAAATTATGTGCCCAAATAAAAGCCATTTAGAAGGATCTGATATAAAGAAGGGAAATCTAAGTTTGAAACTCTCTCATCAAAAAGAGAACATAAATTCATTTAATATTCATAAAAAGACTGAGGAAAAACATACTGGAGTATAATCAGAAGTGCAGTGCTCAAATGTCATTGTTAGCACAAGTTTCTTATCATTAAACACATGAAAGAGATCCTTAAAAGAAAATATGATAAGGTTCATTCTCTAAAATTGTCCTCATTTTCCCTTAGGATTTTCTTAAAGACAGAATTAACTTTTCAGTGTCATCAAAATTTTGCTATGCTTCTTAAAGGTAAAAATAATATTTTTCCTAAGTGACATTTTTTCCAAGACTTTTTATGATATCATGTGAACACAATGACACCAGTCATTCAAGGAGAGATCACTTCACTATTGTACAAAAATTGGTGGCAAAGTTCCTATATACTGGAGATGCCTCCTTAAGAATCTAGATTTTCAGACAAATCTTATTTGTCTAAAGAATGACAAAGCCTCCATTTATTTGTGGCATAAGTGGTGTATACTTAAAATGCAAAAATAAGCCATAAAGCTTTGGATCTTTAACACTTTGCCTGGCATATGTGTCTTGTTTTTCACATTTAGGAAAAAGTGCCAAAATTTTGTTAATACAATTATCTCAAATATTTCAGCACATGATTTTAAGGAACAAGCCCATGGACTTTGCAGAACTATGAACCCTTTACTTCAAATAATGGAGGTATTAATATTCAGTTTTTCAAATTCAGTATATTGTCTATTAAAAGGATTGGCTAAAACACAGGTCTGGCTCAGTCTCTGCATGCAGCTCTGGGTGCAGCAGGTCTGGGTCACACAGCCTGTGGCAAAGGCCTTCTTGGAGGAAGTCGCCATTAACCCCACCATACAGGTGCCAAGCAGACGACCCACAAACACAGAACAATTATACCAAAGAAATTCTCACACTGTTAAGAAAGTTCTACTACCCACAACTGATTTCCCAACCTAGGGATCTGGCAAAGAGACTGAGAACCCCAGGGAATTTGACTTTGGAGGACAGTGGGATCTGATTATAGAATTTACACAGGACTGGGAAACAGACTCTTGCGGGGCACAAACAAAACCTTGTGTGCACCAGGACCCAGGAGAAAGGAGCAGTGACACCACAAGAGACTGACACAGACTTGCCTGTGAGTGTACATGAGTCTCTGGCACAGGTGTTGGTTGACGGTGGGCTGCTGCAGGGTTGGGAACACTAAGTGCTGCAGTGCTTGCACAGGCCGCTTTGAAGGTCACCATTATCTTCCATATGTCCACCGTAGTTTGGTCTCAGGTCAAATAACAAGAAGGAAACACAGCTCCACCCATGAACAGGAAATTGGATTAAAGATTTACTGAGGGTGGCCCCACCCATCAGAACAAGACCAAATTTCCCCCACTGGCAGCCTCTCCCATCAGGAACATAAGGCTTTTATCCTTACCTTCAGAGGGCAGACAGAATGAAAACCACAATCACAGAAAACTAACCAAACTGATCACACAGATCACAGCCATGTCTAGCTCAAAGAAACTATGAGCCATGCCATGCAGGGTACCCAAGATGAATGAGTCATGATGGAGAGTTCTGACAAAATGTGGTCCACTGGAGAAGGGAATGGCAAACCAGTTCATTATTCTTGCCTTGAGAACCCCATGAACAGTATGAAAAAGCAAAAAGATAGGGCACTGAAAGATGAACTCCCCAGGTTGGCAGGTGCCCAATATGCTACTGGAGAAGTGGAGAAATAACTCCAGAAAGAATGAAGAGATGGAGCCAAAGAAAAATAATCCCCAGATGTGGATGTGACTGGTGATGGAAGTAAAGTCCAGTGCTATAAAGAGCTATATTGCTTAGAAACCTGGAATGTTGGGTCTGTGATTCAAGGTAAATTAAAAGTGATTAAACAGGAGATGGCAAAAGTAAACATCAACATTTTAGAAATCAGTGAACTAAAATGGCCTGGAATGGGTGAATATAACTCAGATGACCATTATGTCTACTACTGTGAGCAAGAATCCCTTAGAAGAAACGTAGTAGCCCTCATAGTCAACAAAAGAGTCCAAATGCAGTACTTGGTTGCAATCTCAAAAATGACAGAATGATCTCAGTCCGTTTCCAATGCAAGCCACTCAATATCAGAGTAATCCAAGTCTATGCTCCAACCAGTAATGCTAAAGGAGCTGAAGCTGAATGGTTCTATGAAGACTTACAAGACATTCTGGAACACCCAAAAAAAGATGTCCTTTTCATCATAGGGGACTAAACTACAAAAATAAGTAAGTCAAGAGATACCAAGAGTAACAGGCAAATTTGGGCTTGGAATACAAAATGAAGCAGCACAAAGGCTAACAGAGTTTTGCCAAACGAATGCACTGGTCATAGCAAACACCCTCTTCCAGCAACACAAGAGAAGACTCTGCACATGGACATCACCAGATGGTCAATACCGAAATCAGATTGATTATTTTCTCTGTAGCCAAAGATAGACAAGCTCTATACAGTCAGCAAACACAAGACTAGGGACTGACTATGGCTCAGATCATGAACTCCTTATTGTAAAATTCAAACTTAAATTGAAGAAAGTAGAGAAAACCACTAGACCATTCAGTATGACCTAAATCAAATCCCTTATGATTATACAGTAGAAGTTACAAATAGATTAAAGAGATGAGATCTGATGGAGTGCCTGAAGAACTAAAAATGGAGGTTCATGACATTGTACAGGAGGCAGGGATCAAGAGAAAGAGAAAGGAAAAGAGGAAAAATGGTTGTCTGAGGAGGCCTTGTAAATAACTGAGAAAAGAAGAGGAGCTAAAGGCAAAGGAGAAAAGGAAACATATACCCATTTGAATGAAGAGTTCAAAAGAACAGCAAGGAAAGATAAGAAAGCCTTCTTCAGTGATCAATGTAACAAAATAAAGGAAAACAATAGAATAGGAAAGACTAGAGATCTCTTCAAGAATATCAGAGATATCAAGGAAATATTTCATGCAAAGATGGGCACAATAAAAGACAGGAATGGTATGGACCTAACAAAAGCAGAAAATATTAAGAAGAGGAGGCAAGAATACACAAAAGTACTATACTAAGAAGATCTTCATGACCCAGATAATCATGATGGTGTGATAACTCAACTATATCACCTAGAGCCAGACATCCTGGAATGTGAAGTCAAGTGGACTTAGGAAGTATCACTACAAACAAAACTAGTGGAGGTGATGGAATTCCAGTTGAGCTATTTCACATCCTAAAAGATTAGGCTGTTAAAGTGCTACACTCAATATGCTAGCAAATTTGGAAAACTCAGCTGTGGCCACAGGACTGGAAAAGGTCCATTTTCATTCCAGTCCCAAAGAAAGGCAATGCCAAAGAATGTTCAAACTACCACACAATTGCACTCATCTCACATGCTAGCAAAATAATTAGCAAAATTCTCCAAACCAGGCTTCAACAGTATGTGAACTGTGAACTTCCAGGTGTTCAAACTGGATTTAAAAAAGGTAGAGGAACCTGTGATTAAATTGCCATATCCGTTGGATCATAGAAAAAGCAACACAGTTCCAGAAAAATATCTACTTCTGCTTTATTGATTAAGCCAAAGCCTTTGACTGTGTGGATCACAACAATCTGTGGAAAATTCTTCAAGAAAAGGGAATACCAGACCACGTTACCTGCCTCCTGAGAAATATGTATTCAGGTCAAGAAGCAACAGTTAGAACTGGACATGGAAAACAGACTGGTTCCAATTTGGGAAAGGAGTACGTCAAGGCTATATATTGTCACCCTGCTTATTTTAATTATATGCAGAGTACATCATGCAAAATGTTGAGCTGGATGAAGCACAAGCTGGAATCAAGATTGCCGGGAGAAATATCAATAACTTCAGATACTCAGATGACCCCACCTTTATGGCAGAAAGTGAAGAAGAACTAAAGAGCCTCTTGATGAAAATTAAAGAGGAGAGTGAAATAGCTGGCTTAAAACTCAACATTCAAAAAACAAAAATTATTGCATTCAATCCCATTACTTCATGGCAAATAGATGGGGAAACAATGGAAACAGTGACAGACTTTATTGTCTTGGGCTCCAAATCACTGCATATGGTGACTGCAGCCTTGAAATTAAAAGATGCTTGCTCCTTGGAAAAAAAGCTATAACAAACCTAGACAACATATTAAAAAGCAGAGACATTTCTTCACCAACAGAGGTCAATTGAGTCAAAGCTATGGTTTTTCCAATAGTCATGTATGGATGTGAGAGCTGGGCTGTAAAGAAAGCTGAATGCCAAAGAATTGATGCCTTTGAACTGTGGTGTTGGAGAAGACTCTTGAGAGTCCCTTGGAGACTCTCCAAGGAGATCAAACCAGTCAATCCTAAAGGAAAACATCCCTGAATATTCATTGTAAGGACTAATGCTGAAACTGAAACTCCAATACTTTGGCCACGTGATGCGAAGAACTGACTTATTGGAAAAGACCCTGATGATAGGAAAGATTGAAGGCAATAGGAGAAAGGGATGACAGAGGTTGAGATGGTTGGATATCATCACTGATTTGATGGACATGAGTTTGAGCAACTCCTGGGAGTTGATGACAGACAGAGAAGCCTGGTGTGCTGCAGTCTATGGGCTCACAAAGAGTCGGACATGACTGAGCGACTGAACTGAACTGAAAGAAAGGGATTGGCATTTGTTATCACAGTTTTAATGATGGAAAGAATCTCTGATACTTCACTTTAATTGGTTTTAAGTCTCAACAACTTTGTAATTTACAAAGCCCTCTACTAGGAAATTGAAAATAATAGAAACTATTTATATGCTTTATACAGAGAAAAAATAACATGTCTTAAGTCTCCCAGTGGTCCTTCTGTTTTAGATTTATCGATTCATTTGTTCCACAAAGACTAACTTAACAACTACTATTTTCCCAGTATAAATGCCTGCAAGTATTATTTCAATACACTCCACTAAGGGAAACTGAAAGGGACATTTTAAAGGGAGGGTGTGTGTGTGTGTGTGTGTGTGAAAGTCACTCAGTTGTGTCCGACTCTGTGATCCCATGGAGTATACAGTTCATGCAAGTCTCCAGGCCAGAATACTGGAGTGGGTAGCCTTTTCCTTTTCCAGGGGATCTTCCCAACCCAGGGATCAAACCCAGGTCTCCCACATTGCAGGTGGATTTTTTACCAGCTAAGCCACAAACGAAGCCCAAGAATACTGGTGTGGGTAGCCTACCAGGGGATCTTCCCAACCCAGGAATTGAACTGGGATCTCACGCATTATAGGAGGATTCTTTACCAACTGAGCTATCAGGGAACCTCCAAAGGGAGGGTACTTAGGCTAAATTATTGATACTTTACTCCCTTTCATCTTTTAAGTGAGAAGAATCCTTCCCAGTATACAATTTATTCTCAAACATTTACATTTCCTTAGCTTAGAGTGGGATCAAAGGTAGCACTCTGCTTGCACTTTGACCCAAAAAATTTTAATAACTTTCTATATGATGCAAATCAAGTGGATATAATTATTTAGTCAAGTTACACAGTTTTACCTTTACTTAACTGACAATGAATTGTTTATGAGTATAGACTCATATTTTGACATATATAAGCAAGATACAAATGGTTTTAATTTGAACACGTTTCCACAATAATGGGAATAGCCGACCCAATGGACATGAATTGAAGCAAACTTTGGGAGAGGGTGAAGAACAGGGAAGCCTCGTGTGCTGCAGTCCATGTGGTTGCAAGGAGTCCTACAGGACTGAAGTAATGAATAGCAACAACAAAGTTGCTGTTTATGTTACTGTATTTCCAGGAGTTGCTTGTAATAAGAAGCCAATATTCATAGAATAAAAATCAGAAAATAAGAGGAAATTTCCAAATATAAATGTCAAAAGCTCTTCCTTTCTTTCCCTCATGACACTCACCATGAGTCCGTTATATTGATTGATGGAGGAATGAGATGAAAAGGTAATGTAGAAGATACTTTCTCTGCACAGGAGAACAGCCTGCATAGTGGAGAAAAGATCTATCTTATAAATTGTGCTTGGGGTGTGCAATTTTCAGTCCTCAAGATGCCAGCAGCCATTCAGACATCTACCTTCATCACATTAACTCAGAAGCATACTGGCATCACAAAGCTTAATGTGAATGGACTCTGGGAAATAATAGTGCCTGTGAAGAATTACATGCAAAAGTTAATACAAAATAACTGACTCTTTGGGAGTTAGAAAGATTTATAAGAGAAAGTACCATGTTGTTTGGGGCTTCCCACAGAGAACCCACCTGCCCAAGGCAGGAGACGTAACAGACATGGGTTCAGTCCCTGGGTTGGTAAGATCCCCTGAAGAAGGGCATGACAGTCCACTCCAGTATTCTTGCCTGGAGTATCCTGTGGACTGTGGAGCCTGGTGGGCTACAGTCCATAGGGTTGCAAAGAGCTGGACACGACTGAAACGACTTCACACACACATACACCATGTTGTTTGGTGATAAGAAGTTTACCAAGAAGAAATAGCAAACAGGTCCAAATAGTTCACCTGCTAAGTGCATAAAGCCAAACTAAAGATAACAATTTTCAAGATAAACAAATTATCTACATTTCCTCCCATGGATGCAAATTGAAACTTCATTTTCAATAAAAAATTTTATCAACATGATGGAAAATTAAATAAGAAAAATTTGGATCATTTCATGCAATACACCATAATTATTAGAAAAAAATAATTTCAAGAAATCAGTGGGATAATTTGGTAGTCAAGTGTAGCTTCAAGGCCTTAAAAAGGACTCATGTTTTCTGGTTTTCTTAATAAAGTCCAGTGGAAATGTAAATCTTTTTTCAGGCTGATTTACTTCAGAACTGTATTCATGATTCTCATATGACTGTTCTCTAGTGAAAATAAAAGTGTTAGACACTCTGTCTTGTCCAACTCTTTCTAACCCCATGGACTATAGCCTGCCAGGTTCCTCTGTCCATGGAATTCTCCAGGCAAGAATACTGGAGTGGGTAGCCAATATCTTCTCCAGGGGATCTTCCTGACCAGTGATTGAATCTGGGTCTCCCGCATTGCAGACTGTTTACTATCTGAGCCACCACGGAAGCCCAGTAATTAAGAGCCTTTTGCTTTCCAACCCATCCTGCAGCCTTGAAATTTTATTTGCTTGACCTTATTTATACTGTATGATGTATATTTATTTATACTGAATGATGCTAAAGCTGAAACTCCAGTACTTTGGCCACCTCATGTGAAGAGTTGACTCATTGGAAAAGACTCTGATGCTGGGAGGGATTGGGGGCAGGAGGAGAAGGGGACGAAAGAGGATGAGATGGCTGGATAGCATCGCTGACTCGATGGACATGAGTCTGAGTGAACTCTGGGAGTTGGTGATGGACAGGGAGGCCTGGCGTGCTGCGATTCATGGGTCGCAAAGAGTTGGACACGACTGAGT
>NW_011495013.1:6165519-6165639 GCF_000754665.1 Bison bison bison
GAGTCAACTCTTCACATGAGGTGGCCAACATACTGGAGTTTCAGCTTTAGCATCATTCCTTCCAAAGAAATCCCAGGGCTGATCTCCTTTAAGATGGACTGGTTGGATCTCCTTGCAGTC
>NW_011495013.1:6165739-6196267 GCF_000754665.1 Bison bison bison
AAGACTCTGATGCTGGGAGGGATTGGGGGCAGGAGGAGAAGGGGACGAAAGAGGATGAGATGGCTGGATAGCATCGCTGACTCGATGGACATGAGTCTGAGTGAACTCTGGGAGTTGGTGATGGACAGGGAGGCCTGGCGTGCTGCGATTCATGGGTCGCAAAGAGTTGGACACGACTGAGTGACTGATCTGATCTGATTTGATCTGATTTATACTGTGCTCACAACTGTGACTACGTCCTGGCCCCCAGTCACCTATCTGCTCTGATACATACCCCTACATTTTACTCACCTGTTGAGTTTTTTCACTCCATTGCTTTACCTTTACTCCTGCTGTTACACTTACCATTAGGACTGAGTGCTTCCTATGGCTCACTGTTTAACTGGGGCAATAATCTGCAGAAACACATCCCATAGAACTCAGCTCTTATCTCCCACATAATATAACTAACGGCTGCCTGTAGATAACATTCTCCTATGTAAAAGCAACTATTTTTCAGCCTTATTACAGATTTCTAAAACGTGACATTATAGTGACCTATGAGGGCATAATGGTTCAAACGATCCGCAAGAATGTGAAAGCATATAAGACTGTAAATTCCTACATGGAACTCCAGTTTATTTGACTCTCGTGTTTCCTCTGCTGTGATTCTCACTCCCTTCATGATAGGAGAATGTGTAATCATAAATCTGTGTTGGCTGCAGTGTCAAAGCCAGATTACACTGGGGGAAGAAGCAAGTTCCTGCTCCATTGAAGCCGACAAAGACAATAGCATCAGTCTGACCCTTTTATAGCCTCATTCTCTGGGCCTCACTTCTCTCATCTCTCATGGAGAATGTGAGCAGATCCTCCTATTATGTTTTTGCCCAATAAAGTGGCATGTGTTTGTAGAACATCTTGTTTTCCTCTTATTCATATTTTGACTTGGCATTTATAGCAGTTGGGTGGAAAAAAAGGAAGCCACAGTCTGATTTGTCTGCAACAGACAGTCTAATTAAATTGGAGGGGAGGTACAGATGCACAAAGCTGCTGAACTGCTCATAATACAAAACATGGCAGCTTCAGTTTGGAAAAATGTAGCAAGATGGTGCCAACAATTTCTGCTCACTGAACTAGCTGAAGTATGTAATTATGATAAGTTCTCTCATTTTAATTCCAGTTTCACATATATTGCTGATGCATTTGAAAAGAGCTTAGAAGGCCATTATTTGAGCTGTGATAGAAGACTGATATACAGATGATTCACAAATGCTGTAATTTTTTTCAAAGTCAGAATTTTCTTTTTTTTTTTTTTAACATGTTTCAATGCCATTCTCCCAAATCTTCCCACCCTCTCCCTCTCCCACAGAGTCCATAAGACTGTTCTATACATCAGTGTCTCTTTTGCTGTCTCGTATACAGGGTTATCGTTACAAAAATAAACTCAAAATGGATTAAAGATCTCAACGTAAGACCAGAAACTATAAAACTCCTAGAGGAGAACATAGTCAAAGTCAGAATTTTCAATATTAAAGTGCTATTTTATAAAATAAATACACATAGAATTTTATCATCTTAAAAAAATTTTTCTGTATGTGATTCAAATCAACATCAGTTCTTTGATACTTAAGAACTCCATGAAATTGAGAGTTCTAACTGCTGTTAGTAATACTGGAAACTTTAAGCAAACCTTTGTGAATATGAACAGAAGCACAGACTGCTTGCATCTCTAATGGCAAATCCTCTCTGTCAAGCTGTTTGACAACCTGCACTTCCACTATAACATTAGTTTTTCAAATTACTATGGGCATTCATGTTGCTACTATGGGATGCTAATCTCACAGTGATCTGTTTGTCTACTTTATCCCATCCTACCTCAGAAGTTACAAAGGCTACAGGCATGGCCACCTTTCAGTGTGAAAGTATATTTATCTGTCTGTAGGTGAAACATGTTGCATTCAAAGTTCACTGTTTCCAAATAATTTATAAGCTTTATGCCACCATTTGAATGGTAAAAGTATCAAGAGACAAATGCTACAAAATTATAATTTTCAAAAATTTCTTTGAAGAACTGACAACACAAAGAACTCTGAATGAAATAAATTCCAAAATGTACCAAGCCCTTTATAGGAGAGAAGTTATTTATGTCTGTTCCATTCCTAGCAAAATAAAGCAAAGAGCAGCAGTAACAACATCAACTAAAGGATCACATGTACCATGTGATTCATGATCAAGAGAGGAAACAGTCAATGGAAATGGACACAGAGATGGACCAGATGGACTTTAAATTAAATATGATAAAAATTCAAAAATTCTAATGGAAAGGTATACAATATGCATAAAGAAAGGAAAAAGATCAAGAGAGATATGGAAGTTATAAAAAAGGAAATATTACTTGTGATAGATAAATCAAGATAACTTATATAAGTAATGCTTATAATACTTTAAATATAGTTTTAACATGTAATATAAAATATATTCCCGGTTAATGGAAAATAAGACACAGTTTAAGTGTTACTTAAATACAGTAAGTTAAAAGAATAGAACTATGTGACACCTCATTCAAGATGACTAAGGCAACACAAGAGATATATCCCCTACTTTTTGAAATTCCATTTTAAGGATAGATGGTTTAAAAAGGGAATAAACCCAAAGAACAAAGAGAGAAACATATTGGAAGTTGAAGCCATATGGAAAAAGCAGTAAGTGATTTCAAAGATCCAAGAAAACCAAATCCTAATCTAAAAAATTCTAACAATGAAATCTGAGAATACCTAGGATGACCCAGTGCATTCTGAGGAACCAATGACTCAGGAATTGGTAGTATTGGGTACCTATGGAAGTTGGAATAAAAGTGGTAGAATAAAAGCAGGAAGATCAGTCAAAAGACTAATCTCCAGGTCACCTCCTTTCATCTGCAAAGCTGAGAACTTGCTGCCTCCCTTCCTCACATGTACACCAGCTAGGCAGATGAATGTTGGTTCATTAATATGAGAGGGAAAATTAGAATATCTCTGATCTGAGTTGAAGTTCAGAGTATTATACTAAAAAATGAGAAAATTGAGGGGAAATTTAGACACTAAATATATTTGCCACCCCATGGATTGTAGCCCCAGGCCCTTCTGTCCATGGGGATTCTCCAGGCAAGAATGCTCGAGTGGGTTGCTATGCCATCCTGCAGGGGATCATTCCAACCCAGGGATCAAACCCAGGTCTTCTGCATTGCAGGCAGATTCTTTACCATCTGAGCCACAAGGGAAGCCCTATTATCTCAGCAGAATCTCAGAATTGAAAGTTGTAATTTTGTACTGCAAGCTACTTGAGTTTTCCTGAAAGTCTGGCCAGCCCACAGAAAAGTTCTGAAGAATTTGCCCAGGGAGCAGCATTGGCAGATTACCCCACAGGGAAGCCCATAGTCTATTCCATATGCATAGAGAATCCAATTGGATTTTTAGTGCCCCTCTTTTAAATATGAGTCTACTGTCAAAAATGAACAGACGTTTGAAGCATACCTCTATTATGAAAGATAAAAGCCAAGATGAATAGAAATAAGTAACAAAGAAAATAGACTGCAAAGAGAGATGAAAATCACACAGACACACACATATACACACGCAACTGGATAGATACTATCAGAGAAATAAGAGGAATATGAATATATTGAAAAAAAGAAACATTCAGAGAACAAATAAATGAGTCTTTGGAAAATAGATATATGATGTTAGAAATGAAAACATCAGTAATATAAATAGGAGATAAAGCTGAGGAAACTTCCCAGGAAGTAGAATAATTAGATAAAAAATAGTAAATTTTTACAATAATAAACTAGAGGACCAATGTGGGGTTTTTAACATCCAAATAATAGGTGATTCAAAAAGGACAGCATAGAAATGGAGAGAGAGGAAGAAAAGGGCAAAATAATTCAAGAAAAATGTTGTAGGTCTCAGAGTCATGATTCCACATTGAAATACTCCCCTAGTGCCCAGCGCAATAGCTGAATATAGTCAAAATCAATAGGACTGTCTTATACGGTCACACAGGTTGTAAACGGCACAACTTTAGGGGCAAGTGTCACTGATAATATGAATAAACTTCCTTTGACATGTGCTTTTTGCAATGGTGCCCTGGGCTTTTATAGTGCAGCAGTTCTTCTCAGAAATGTACCCCACACTGAAATTTTAGAAAGCAGAATACAAAAAGAGACTCCATGGGATTTCTGAGAGAGGTAGAAGGCCTCATGTGAAGACAGATTTCTCAACAACAATACTGAGGCCTAGAAAACAATGGAGGAATGTCTTAAAAGACTCAGCGAAAAATGTTTTCCCACTTACAATCCTATAAGGAGTCAAGTGATTATGCGTGACCACCAAAAACACAAACACACAAAGATATTTTCATTCTTATGAATTAGAAAGTGTGACTCCATGCTTAGGAAGCTCCTGGGTACTGATTCAGCAAAATCAGGATGGAAAACAGAAATATGGACAAATAGGATCCAGGAAACTGGAGATCCAAATTGAGAGAGATTAACAGAACTTTTAGTGTGATGGTGTGGGGAGATATCAATATAAAAACCATCAAATCTAGGGATGAACCAATCTAGGTTGGAACAAGAAACTTCCGGAAAGAATTTCTTCAAAAATTGTGAAATTTATAGAAAAACTAGGGCTTCCCTGATAACTCAGTTGGTAAAGAATCTGCTTGCAATGCAGGAGACCCTGGTTTGATTCCTGGGTCAGGAAGAACCCCTGGAGAAGGGATAGGCTATACACTCCAGTATTCTTGGGCTTCCCTTATGGCTCAGCTGGTAAAGAATCTGCCTGCAACTTGGGAAACCTTGGTTTGATCCCTGGGTTGGGAAGATGCCCTGGAGAAGGGAAAGGCTACCCACTCCAGTGTTCTGGCCTGGAGAATTCCATGGACCATATAGTCCATGGGATCACAAAGAGTCGGACATGGAGCAACTTTCACTCACTCATAGAAAACCTGTGACTAAATGATATGCGTGCATACACGCTTAGTCGCTTCAGTTGTGTTCGACTCTTTGTGACCCTGTGGACTGTAGCCCACCAGGCTCCTCTCATCAGAGATTTTGAGATCTCTGATGTATCAGAGATTCTCCAGGCAAGAATACTAGAGTGGGTTGCCATTCCCTCCTCCAGGGGATCTTCCTGACCCGGGGATCAAACTCTCACCTGCCTAAATCTCCTGCATTGCAGGCAGATTCTTTACCCACTGAGCCTGGGAAGCCCTCAAATGATGTGAGAGGTGTCTGTAAAATTAGGGAACAAATTGGGGCTAAATAAGTGTGTGTGTGGTTTAGTTGCTAAGTCGGGTCTGACTCTTGCAACTCCATGGACTGTAGCTTGCCAAGCTCTTCTGTCCATGGGATTTCTCAGGCAAGAATACTGGAGTGGGTTGCCATTTCCTTCTCCAGGGACTCTTCCCAACCCAGGAATCAAACCTGGTTCTGATGTGTTTGGAAAACTAAACATTTTAAAAGGGCAATTATTAACTCTAGGAAAAATAAACATGCCCAAGAATGAAAAGTACTCAAGGCATGCTATAGGGTTCACTTGGGAAGGCAGTCATATAATCATAATAGTTATCATAATATGAATATTAAATATTCATCTTAATAAAATTAGAATAGAAGGATAATGGCAACATGGGGAGATAGAAAGAGTGTGAAGGGTTGATAGGGTTATGCATAAAAAAGAGTCAATCTTCCTCTTCCATATTAGGAAGTAAATTGATAAAGCCAAAAAAAGAAAAATTCAAAAACAGTAGAGATGTAGAGGTAATACTAATGGAGAAAGCAGTGGCACCCCACTCCAGTACTCTTGCCGGGAAAATCCCATGGATGGAGGAGCCTGGTGGGCTGCCATCTATGGGGTCGCACAGAGTTGGACACAACTGAAGCGACTTAGCAGCAGCAGCAGAGGTAATAAGAGTAAGAGTTGCAAATGGTTGCCTCTAAAGTGGGAAGCAGGGAGTGCGATTGTGATACACTTGTTTTAAAAGGTCTGTGGCACTATCGCTATTTCTCTCTTTGAAATGTGTGCACAGAGTATGAAAAGCTGCTCCAGAGATTGCCTGTGGGGTCTTCTAAGTAATCATTAGTTGTACAAATTGTATTAGTATTTATGGTAGCTGTATATACTTGCATGGATTGCTTCCTCAGTGCCTGACATGCATTTCTGTTTCTTTCTGAAAATTGTCAACTGATTGTTCAGTCAATCTGCTTAATTCTTACTAGTCCTGGTCCCTAGGATGAGACACTGTAGCTTCAATGAATGTAAATCTCTGGACCTTTTTTGACAATGTTCTATCAGAAACCACAGTGATGACACTTTAACTGATTTCAAGCACCTCTACCTAGAACTTCAGAGCTCGTTGAATCCTGTCATTTGGACTATAGCATTTTTTGAGTTAAATTTTTTGGGTATACTTTTTCAGGTAAAAATCTGTGGAGTGGACTAGATACCTGGATTTGTGCTTTGGCTTCAGAACTTACTTTTTCTATGATGTTTGGCCATAGCTTAACCAAGCTGAGCAAAGTTTATTGATTTTATAAAGTGATATTAGTAGTACTACCTACCACAAATGATGAAAAGTTAAATGAAATAATGCATGTAATGAGTTTATTGCAACAGTTGGCATTTAGTTAGTTCAAAAAATGTATTAGCTAGTACTTTTACTGCCTTCTCAGATCCAAGCTTAAATATCTATCATTCCCCCTAAATTCCTCAGCCACTCTATTAGCCTAAGGTACTCAGTTTCCAGATTCACCAACTGCCTCACATCTTAGAACTTTGGAGCTTGTGCAAATAGAACCAGAGGGGCTGTCTGTCGCTTTTCAAAAGTTTTTGAACCAAGTATGCAGATTGAATTTAAACAGTCAGCTTGAATTACCTATGAGGAAAAAATTTCAGCACTCACAAATATCTTCTGTAAAAATGACAAAAAAAAAAAAAAAAAAAAAAATCATGATCAAATACAGTGAAAGCAAACTAAAATTCTAAAGGTATGTGATGGTTTAGTCGCTAAGTCATGTTGGACTCTTTGCAACCCCATGGACTATAGCCTGCCAGGCTCCTCTGTCCATGGGATTCTCCTGCATTGCAGACAGATTCATTACCAACTGCTCTACAAGGGAAGCCCCCTCCAAAGGTATAATTTTGGCTTTTAATTTAAATATGTTTTGTCTCTGCATAGCATTCAGGTAAAGACACAGAACCTGAATGGAAGGCAAATATATTAATACAAAGAAAGTGTTATTTGCTCAGCCATGTCCTACTCTTTGTGACCCCGTGGACTGCAGCCTGCCAGGCTTCTCTGTTCGTGGAATTCTCCAGGCAAGAATACTGGAGTGGGTAGCCATTCCCTTCTCCAGGGGATCTTTCTGACCCAGGGATCAAATCTGAGTCTCTTGCACTACAGGCGGATTTTTTACTGTCTGAGCCACTATGTGGGCAAATATACAAAGAAAATGAAAATAAAAAATTCTGCACCAATCTGGAAATGGGGAATGGCAATAAACATAAGATTTTAAGAATAAAGTTATCCAGCTTTAAGAACAGCGTAAATCCACATACATAACTCAAACACTCACTAATAATCTAAGATGTGGCTGCAACTTGATTGTACCTGCATTCTCAGAGTCCTGAAGTTCCTGAAAGTTCTAAAATATTGATGTGCTTTGCTTCTAATTTCACTTGGTCATTGCTTAAAAAAAAAAAAAAAAAAAAAGATGTTGAGGACAAGCAACGAGGAATTGTATAAAGGCAGAGGGACCATAGATTTTATAAACACAGTTTTAACTTGGGTCAACGTGTCTCACAGGGTATTTCTGCATCAAGATGCAGCTACAGTTCTGGATAATGTACCAATAAAAGATACATTATGACATTTTAAAGTTGAATCACAACTCATTTGTTTAATTATTTAAACATTATGCTTATGTAATAATAAAAGCATTTATTTGGTAAAATAATGTGTTATACATTCTTCTTTCCCCCACTCATGGATTGGAATCCAAAAATTAGCTTGAGACATAAATGAAAAGGGTTCTTAGACTGCCATCTAGTACACATTTTTCTGTATAGCATAATTCCCAAAGCAGTTTGAATAACATCTCTAGCACTGGAACAAACACACACTCAAAACACAATTACTTTTTTTTATGTATTGAAAATTATATATGAACCATCCTTTTACTCTTTGGCCTAAATTCTTCTCCTAAATAATAATCTGTGAGTGCATCATTCTGTCTATCAGTTTATTAGTACTTTATTCACTTGGCCCAGATAAAGAATTTTATTCTGCTAGGGATTTTCTTCAAAAGCCTCAGTTGAAATATTTTTACTAACCTATTCTTTTTTCCTTCTCTAGAAACTATACAAGGATTTGAGCCAGGAGTCTCTCAGGATTCAACATGCTTTGTATTCAATAAAAATATTTCGCTTCTACAATGAGAAAGCATTATTTCATGGGCAAAAACATAGTTAAGCTGATAATTTAAATTAAATTTAAATATTTCCATGAACAGTTTTTCTAGACTATGTTCTGATATTTGCAAGCTTCCTGCCAATAACTATATGCTTCCTCTGTCTCTGAGAGCTGGGGCTGGAAGACACACAACGTGCCCAAATACTGTATCTAAAATGAGTATAACAATGTAATATGTCAGGACTTACACTGACATTAATAAATGTCATTAATGCCATTTAAAATGGCATTAAAATTTGATCAATAAGTGTCCTAACTTGACATCAGTCAAGAACAGGCTGGAATTTCAAATACACTTAAGAATAAAGCAGAAACTGCAAGCCTTTTCCACACCATTAGAGGACCTGCAGAAAATGTCCATATTTGCTCCAAGAGATAAAACCTGACAACTCTTAACAAGTAATATTAGGATATTCAACTCAATTTACTTGCATACATTTTATTGGACTACCATTATGGGCCAGAAATAGATTTTGGAGGTATAAGATCAAATAAACCATGGTGTGTCCCCTGAACAGTTTACTGTATGTTGATGACACACATTTCAGAATGTAGAAAACTTTCAAAAGATTAAATTTTGATGTAGGTAGAAAACACAGAGCTTCCCAGGTGGAGCTAGTGTAAAGAACCTGCCTGCCAATGCAGAACAGAGACCTGGGTGTGATCCCTGGGGAGGAAAATCCTTGGAAGAGGGTGTGGCAACCCATTCCAGTATTCTTGCCTGGAGAATCCTATGGACAGAGGGGCCTAGCAGGCCACAGTCCAGAGGGTCACAAAGAGTCAGAAACAACTGAAGCAACTTAACATGCACACATGGAAAACCTGTCCTTGAAGATTTTATACTGTAGGTTGGGTAATTATTCATCAGTTACACAGCTGAAAAGATTCCTCTCTTGGGAAGAACATTAGAGATCTTAGATTCCATTTTAATGCATAATTTTCTGATTTCTTTATAAATTAGATTTAGACCATCTGAATACCAAATAAATAGTCAAAGAAAATAGAACATTATATTTTATTAGAAGATATAATAGTTTTATTCAATGTCAAAGCTTTGAATAATAAAATACCTTAAAATATTAATGAATCAGGAAATGAACTTAAATTTTTTCAGTAATCACTGCATTATAGAATAGCAATGTAAAAATAAATGCCAAAATAATAAATAATTATAAGATAACTCAAGAATACTGAACCATGTATCCATTTTATTCCTCAATGTGCTAGGCTTCTTTTTAATAATTTTTATCTGAAGAATTGATGCTTTCAAACTGTGGTGTTAGAGAAGACTCTTGAGAGTCCCTTGGACTGCAAGAAGATCCAACCAGTCCATCCTAAAGGAAATCAGTCCTGACTATTCATTGGAAGGACTGATGCTGAGGCTGAAGCTCCAATACTTTGGCCACCTGATGCGAAGAGCCAGCTCATTGGAAAAGACCCTGATGGGAGAGTGACAGAGGATGAGATGGCTGAATGGCATCATCAGTGCAAAGGACACGAACTTGGGCAAACTCCAGGAGATGATGAGGGACAGGGAAGCCTGGCATGCTATAATCCATGCAGTTGCGAAGGGTGGAACACGACTTCACAACTGAACTACAATCTGATCTTGCTCTGTGCTCTGTTTAGTTGCTCAGTCATGTCTGACTCTTTGCGACCCCATGAACTGTAGCCCACCAGGCACCTCTGTTTATGGGGATTCTACAGGCAAGAATACTAGAGTGGGTTGCCATGCCCTCCTAAAGGGGATCATCCCAACCCAGGGATCAAACCCAGGTCTCCCACATTGCAGACAGAGTCTTTACTGTCTGAGCCACCAGGGAAGACCAAAAATACTCCAAGGGCTCTTCCCCACCCAGGAATTGAACTGAGGTCATCTGCATTGCAGGCAGATTCTTTAACAACTGAGCTACCAGGGAAGGCTGATCTTAAGGAATTTAATTTGAGAAGATAATTTCAAGATAACAATCTTGTCTAGGCCACCAAAATGATTCTAAGCCAAGCACATTCCATTCTTTCAAAACCACCATTAGCAACTTTCAGTTACATCTCACCTTATGACTTATTTCAATTTAAAAAGCTTGTAAGGATTTAAATACTAAAAGAAACAAAACCAATTATTTATATATACTTTAAGACATATAAAATCAGCTAAAGCTAGATTCCAAAAAAAAGAGGAAAACAGTTGCTTTAAATATGTTTCTTAGCACAAAGAAAAATGGAAATAAATATTCAATTCAATAAATATGAGTCAAATTGTCTTATTCAATTAGTATAAATTTTAATGCAATTTATCTTCCTTGCTTACAATTAGATGCTGTCTTAAATTGATGTAAACAATTTCTTGCTTTTTCTTTTGGCCACACTGTGTAGTTTGTGGGATTTTAGCTTTGAGCCCAGGGATTGAAACCCTGAACCCAGGCACTCGGCAGTGAGAGCATGTAGTCCTAACCACTGGACCACCAGGAAATATGATCCAAAATTATTATTTTAAGTGTGTTTAAATAATATACTATCATGCATATCCATTGTTAATTATGCAAATAATTTGATGGCAAAAGGGTAGTTAAAAGTCAACATTATAAAGATTCTTTTTGTAAACGTTTATTTTAGTTTTTTAACATTATGTATTTAGTTTGTTAGCATGGCTGCACTGGGTTTCATTGCCACTCATGGGCTTTTTCTAATTATGGTGAGTGGGGGGCTACCGTCTAGTTGCCGTGTGTAGGCTTCTTATTGCAATAGCTTCTCTCGTTGTGGAGTACGGGCTCTAGAGTGTAGGCTTAGTACTTGGGGTGCATGGGCTTAGTTGCCCTGAGGCATGTGCAATCGTCCCAGACCAGAGCTTGAACCCATGTCCCCTGAATTGACAGCTGGATTCTTAACCACTGGACCACCAGGGAAACCCTATTCTTGAAACTTACTGTGGCTTTAGTAACCTTCATCTTCTAAATCTCCCCCAAATAAAAAATAAACACAATCAAAATGAGAAAATGATTTGCACTAATTCTTAGAGGTTGACTAATATCTGAGAACATGATATGAATAATTTACTTGCAAAATTTTCAAATTAGTATTATTCAGGCTGCAGAATATTTCTGTTCAATAAATAATTGAATATATATGATTCCATTTTCTATCAAGGTGTATAGGCAATCATTGATTAAGATTATTAAAGCCATGAAAGTTGGGTTCATCTTATAACTTAAACGCTAACATAAGATACAGTATCTAAGACACTAGAACTCTGAGGAAGTATATAAGTGTGGATATGAAATAGATAACTCAGACTGGCAGTGTATTTTGCCTTCAATGTAATTTTTTAGCTTTACAACTAAGATAAAAAGAAAGGAATGTTAGTGGAGAATATTTATTACTTGAAAATTTTTACATAAAATTTCATTCTGTGGCTTCTTTTCAAAAATTGATTATATTACAACAGAAGTCCACTTTTCTACATGGTGACAGTCAGAGGAAACTGAATAGTCATAGCCCTATTCAGGCAGGACAAGCAAGCTCACATGTGACCACCAACTCTCTACTGTATTTTCCCAATACGTTCTCTCATCTGCATGGCCATATGGGCATATTATCCCCATTTTATATCCAAGGAGAAAGAAGGAAAATGTTCAGAATTTGAAATACTGAGGTTTGGATCAAGTTCTTGGAGGAGCTGAGAATGCTGCAAGACAGTATTAGAGGGAAAGACTAAAACAAAAATATCCACATTGATGGTTGAAGTACAGAAAGTCAACTTTTCAAGAATATAAGCAACGAGAAATAAATAGGATGTGTTTTTATAGAACCTTTTAATGTTCATTTTAATTTCCTTTCGGTGTGCTTTGATACCCAAAACATTCAGAATCTTTTACTCTTTATATTTCATCGATTTCTAAGTCATTGAAATTGGTGGTCCATGTGGGAACATAAAGCAACTTAGTATTGAGCAGAATATTCATTTAACCAGGAAAAGCATTCCCTTAAAGATTCGTGTACAAAGACTATAGTTTAAAAGGATTGCATAGTTCTTAAAAATCCTGTAAATTATTCTTTTCCTAAGATACATACAATAAAAGTGTCACAATGGAAGAATAATAAACTGTAGCTTATGCCATGGTTGGGTTATAGAAATTAAGCTCATTATATTTTCAAGTCCATTAAAAAATATTGTGATTCAAAGTGAAAGCTATATTGCTAAAGCATTAAGTTTTCTTTAGCCTTGGAGTGAACACATATCTGGTACTGTCAAAACAATAAGATTTTGAAAATTCTCTTGCTCTTCATGTTTATTCATTTAAAAACTCAAACAGAATTATTTTCCTATGAATAAATGTTTAAATTGATGATTATACACATAAGAAACTGGAAACTTAAAATAGATTTCTTAAAGAAATTATTTAATGGGAAGTGTCTCTTTGTATACCTGACATAGAAGAAATGAGTAAAGCTTAATATTTAAACAAAAGACTGTTTGAAGACCAGTCTTAAGACTTGAAATATGGTTGAAATATGCCAGAATGACAGATGAATTTAGAAAGGAGAAATATGTATTTTCATCTGTATGTTAATTTTTACACAGCAAAATAAACAAAAGAAGCCAGGATAGATTATTCTCTAAGAATTTTACTAAATGTGTCCTAATTCACTTCTGGGTGTGCATTTGGTGATCATAAGTATATGATTAGTAAGTATATGATTCAAAAGTATAATTCATATGCCCTGATATCAAATATATATATATCGAGAGAGAAATCTATTTTAAAACCCAATTGCTACTTATAACTATTTTTGTGCATAGTTTCAGTTCAGTTCAGTTCAGTTCAGTCACTCAGTTGTGTCTGACTCTTTGTGACCCCATGAATCACAGCACGCCAGGCCTCCCTGTCCATCACCAACTCCTGGAGTTCACTCAGACTCACGTCCATCGAGTCAGTGATGCCATCCAGCCATCTCATCCTCTGTCATCCCCTTCTCCTCCTGCACCCAATCCCTCCCAGCACCAGGGTCTTTTCCAATGAGTCAACTCTTTGCATGAGGTGGCCAAAGTACTGGAGTTTCAGCTTTAGCATCATTCCTTCCAAAGAAATCCCAGGGCTGATCTCCTTTAGAATGACTGGTTGGATCTCCTTGCAGTCCAAGGGACTCTCAAGAGTCTTCTCCAACACCACAGTTCAAAAGCATCAATTCTTCAGCGCTCAGCCTTCTTCACAGTCCAACTCTCACATCCATACATGACCACTGGAAAAACCATAGCCTTGACTAGATGGACCTTTGTTGGCAAAGTAATGTCTCTGCTTTTAATAATGTAAAAATGGCTTGTGTTGTGTGCTTAGTCATGTCTGACTCTTTGCGACCCCTGGACTGTAGCCTGCCAGGCTCCTTTGTCCACGGGAATGCTCCAGGCAAGAATACTAGAGTGGGTTGCCATGCCCTCCTCCAAGGGATCTTCCCAACCCAGGAATTGAACTGGGGTCTCCTGCATTGCAGGCAGATTTTGTACCAGTTGAGCTACCAAGGGAGCTCCCTAACCCCCGCTCCCCCAAAAAATGTTTAGTTGAGTCAAAGTAATTCAACAAGCAGTTTTTAACTACCTAGTTAGTATATAGCAGGCACTCTATTATATACGAGAGATAACAAAATAAATATTCTATGGTATTTGTTCTCAAAGTGTTCACATTCAAAAATTGGCATCTACCAATCTGGGAGATGGTGTGGACTTTTCACTGTGAAAGCATATATTCTAAATTTTTAATTTATATGTGTTATCATGAAGACTACATCACTTTCCATTATGAAACTTGTACCTAAGTCCACTGCTTATCTTTTATTCCAAGCCCGCTTCTATTGAGCACTATCATAGGCAGAGTAAATTCTAGCAGAGGATGTGGCGTTATTTGCCAAAGGTTGGATCTTTATCTTGCTCTGAAAAGTTGAACATGATTTTCATGTAAAACATACTTAAATGTTATATTAGCATTCCCCAAATGCGTCCCCTTTTCATCTGTGTTGATAAGTATTCAAATATATCCACTGAAGACATTTTTACATTATTTCCTCAAATGTGAGCCAATTTTAATTTAGCAGGCAATTATTTTGAGTGAATGGAAGTGACTTTTTACCTAATTTACTCTGGTTAATATTAATTCCTAACTAGTAATTACTTCAGCAACTGTAAAAATGAAAGCGCTTATGGGACCCCCTGCCTCCCTACCAAACACACTGGCCGAGTAATGCTGAACTTGAACTGCCTGCCATCCTCCTGGAGAAAGAGAACTGAGACATCAGTGAAATATTCTGTTCCCTTCCTGTAAAATATGTCTTATTTTCTCAGAGGACTTTCTAGAATGAAGGCAGACAGTGGGATTGAAGCAACAGATAGCTGAAAATTTTAAGGAAATAATAAAAGACACATTTCACAATGCTGAATCAGTGATTCATGTCTGTTACTTCTTTTAAGACATGGTCCACAATTCACCTTTTAAAGAGAGCTTTTCTTCCATCCCATCTGTGAGTAAGGTGACCTCATAGTTTATTGTCTAACTAGAATACTGTTGAGAGTGAAATAGGGCAATAAATAACAGGGCTGAGACAACAGGCATAAACTTGACTGTCCCTGCTAAAGTGCGATGGATGGCCTCCCTATCCATGAAGTGAGCAATATTCCCTCAAGATTCTAACAGTATTTACTGCGAGTTTTACTTGTTTGACGTTCAGCACGTGCTACAGGGGGTTCCTTATATTCTACATGTAAGTTCTGTGGCCTTGACTTGTTTTATAATATCCTTTGTGAGCAGAGAGGATGGCATTTATTTGTTTGTTTCTCCAGATCCTAACACAAGCACTCAGGAGATATGTTTAAGGCAGTGTGTGAACAGATTTAATGGTTAATTAATGTTTGTTGAAGGAATCTGCATTAGTCAGGGCTCTCCAGACACAGCCAATAGTTTCTGCTATCTATCTATATGTATGTGTATTTATATATGTTTATAAATAAATATATATATAGTGCATATATAAAGAAATTTATTATAAGGGGTTGGCTCACATGATTACGGAGGGTGAGACATCCTGAGACCTATAGTCAAAAAGTTAAAAATCCAGGAGAACCAACATGTAGTTATAGTTTGAGGACCAAGGCCTGAGAACAAGAACTCAAGGTATGAGTTCAAGCCTGAAAGCCAGTAGATTTCAACACCCAAGAACAGCTGAATTTTCAGTTGAATCCAGAGCCAGGAAAAGACTGATGTCTCAGCTTTGTATTCAGGAATTTCCTCCTACTCATGGAAGAATTGGCCTTTATGTCTTGTTCAGGCCTTTAGCTGATTGGATAGGGCCACTCTCTTTGGGGAAACCAATGCTCAGCTCAATGATTTAAATGTTAATATCACCCAGCAGTGCGTTCACAAACACACCCAGAATAACATTTGACCAAACGTCTAAGCACTCTGTGACCCAGTCAAGTTAACACATAAAATTAAACATCACAAAATGTAACACATGATATTTATAGTGATAGTGACTTCAGCTAATACTATCATATCTTTACCTGTATGACGTGATTTGGGCTAGCTGTATAATGGTTTATTTCTACTACAAGATGATAAGATCTTTGCTTCCACTGGCTATTCCTAAATTGCCTGCTGCTGCTGCTGCTGCTAAGTCAAGTCAGTCGTGTCCGACTCTGTGCGACCCCATACACGGCAGCCCAACAGGCTCCTCTGTCCCTGGGATTCTCCAGGCAAGAATACTGGAGTAGGTTGCCATTTCCTTCTCCAGTGCATGAAAGTGAAAAGTCAAAGTGAAGTCGCTCAGTCGTGTCCGACTCTTTGTGACCCCATGGACTGTAGCCTAGCAGACTCCTCCGTCCATGGGATTCTCCAGGCAAGAGTACTGGAGTGGGGTGCCGTTGCCTTCTCCGTTTCCCAAATTGCCTGGAATAATATTTTTTAATATTCTTAATGATAACGACTTAGGAACTGTGAATATACAGAAGTAAACTAGGAATGGTTTCTGCCTTCAGATCCCTAAAGGCTTTATTTGAAAGAAGAGATGAATACACACAAAGGGTGAGTCACAGTAGAGTCAATAAATCATGTAACATTTGTAGTACACACAGAAACTGCAGAACAGTGTGGTGGAAAGTGTAAAACTTTTCAGCCTGAAACTTGCATGTAACTTTCATACTGTTTCAGAGAGAACTGCATTTGAATCCAGCTCTATATTGGAACAACTGTATGAACTTTGACATTCAGAACTTCATTTCTTCTACAGTAAAATGAACAGTAATAAACTTTTGTCACATAGTTGTTAAAATTAAATGAATCATGGGACTGGCATGTAGTACTCAAATTACTATTTTAATAATTGTTATCATTATGAACATTATCTTTATTATTATATAACAGCTATGAGTTTTCTAAAGAATACTAAACACAAATGATTACTGTAAAGAGTAAATGATATAACATGTTTAAGTTTTTAGTTAATTTAAAACAATAATATAATTATTAACTGGAAGTAATATTGTCATTACTGTGAAACAGAGTGGAAATATGTTATTCTTTAATAAAAATGTGAAAAGCCAGCTCATTTGAAAAGCTCCTGATGCTGGGAAAGATTGAAGTCAAAAGGAGAAGGGTGCAGCAGAGGATGAGGTGTTTAGATAGCATTATAGACTTAATGGATATGAATTTGAGCAAACCCCAGGAGACAGTGAAGGACAGGGGAGACTTTGCATGCTGCAGTCCATCAGGTAGCAAGAAGTTGGATATGATTTAGCTACTGAACAGCAACAATAAATTTAATTAATTAATCTCAATTAATTCTATGTCAAATAATATTGTCAGAAAAATCTAATTTATCTAAATTTGTAAATTTAAATATATAATTTAAAAGTATACCTCTCATATATATGCATGTATATATATATCATATATATTTATCCTGTCATATTTTTGTTATTTTTAACCTCTAGAATATAATAGTTGGATTCAGTGTGGAAAAATAATGTATACATATTAGGATATTTGTTCAGCTATCAACTATCAATGGAATCTTGGTCTAGTCATTTTAATTTCAGGGCCTTGGTTTCTTCATGTGCATAATGTAACACTGTAACATTATTTTTCAATATTTCTGTGATTTTTCTAATAGGTGTCCAAAATAAAGGGTTTGGTCATTCAATCTGTGGCTAGTGACTTGTGATAGCTAAAACACAGTGCTGTTTTAGTCCTGAATTAACCAAATTAGCAATTACTAACCTTGACATTTGCTTGCTGTAAAGCCTTCTAGAATCCTTCTCATTGAGTTTCCATTAACCCTCATCTATGAATTTGAGTAAATTCCTTACACACTTAGGAAATAGATGAACATGAAAGAATAAAATGATTATCTGTTTACTTAACTAGAAAATACTTTTAGTTTCTGCCACTTTCAGAAATCATAAAATTATCAGTTCCTTAATTTAAAACTCTATTCAAACCAACAATTTTAATGTGCCTAAATTCTTACTTCTAAGGTAGATTCAACATAAAATAATAAATTCTTTGTGCTGGGGAATTCTTGCTGTCTAAGAGCCATTTAGAGGATGAATTCTCATTGTGCAGTTAATGTAGATATGGTGGAAAATCAAACTGACACTGCTTTGGTGATGGAGATATTTTCTAGACATAACTTTAAAATACATTCTTGTTATGCTTAGCTGTCAAACACATTTCTTCCAAAGTAGAGGACAGATAAACAATTCCTGATTCCTTGAGAAGTATCTGCTCATCATCAAGTTTTCAATTCTTTCACACTTTCAACTGGTATCCCTTCAAACTCCTCTTTCTGCACATCAGCACTCACCAGCAACAAAGACTGCGTTTTCCTTGTATAACCTATTCCAAGTAATAAACTTTGCATCTAGTCTTTAGTCTTCATCTTCAAAGCACTTGACAAACATTAAATAATTAATCCGCACAACACATGTGGGAAATAGGCATATATTATTATCACCCTGACAGAACTGGAGGCTCCCTGAATTTAAATAAGTTGCCCGAGGCCACACATCAAGTTATTATCAGAGTTGAAATTAGCTGCTGCTTCCCATTCTCATTTTAAGACCTCACCATATCTCTCCTCCTGCCCTATAAGAACCCAAGTCCACTTTCTGCATAATTTTCATAAAGAATCAACAGTGTGTTGCAAATATGATTTGCATATTTGTATTTATCATTTTGGACACACATTTGAATCATTTTAATTCACATTTAGTAATCAGTAATGATATTCATCTCACACGCTAGTAAAGTAATGCTCAAAATTCTCCAAGCTAGGCTTCAGCAATACATGAACCATGAACTTCCAGATGTTCAATCTGGTTTTAGAAAAGGCAGAGGAACAAGAGATCAAATTGCCAACATCATGGAAAAAGCAAGAGAGTTCCAGAAAAACATCTATTTATGCTTTATTGACTACGCCAAAGCCTTTGACTGTGTGGATCACAATAAGCAGTGGAAAATTCCGAAAGAGATGGGTGTACCAGACCACCTGACCTGCTTCTTGAGAAACCTGTATACAGGTCAGGAAGCAACAGTTGAACTGGACATGGAACAACAGACTGTTCCCAATAGGAAAAGGAGTTCGTCAAGGCTGTATATTGTCACCCTGCTTATTTAACTTCTATGCAGAGTACATCATGAGAAATGCTGGGCTGGAAGAAGCACAAGCTGGAATCAAGATTGCCGGGAGAAATATCAATAACCTCAGATATGCAGATGACACCACCCTTATGGCAGAAAGTGAAGAGGAACTAAAAAGCCTCTTGATGAAAGTGAAAGAGGAGAGTGGAAAAGTGGGCTTAAAGGTCAACATTCAGAAAATGAAGATCATGGCATCTGGTCCCATGAAATTCACTTCATGGGGAATTCACTAGATGGGGAAACAGTGGAAACAGTGTCAGACTTTATTTTTCTGGGCTCCAAAATCACTGCAGATGGTGACTGCAGCCATGAAATTAAAAGACGCTTACTCCTTGGAAGGAAAGTTATGACCAACCTAGATAGCATATTCAAAAGCAGAGACTTTACTTGGCCAACAAAGGTCCATCTAGTCAAGGCTATGGTTTTTCCAGTGGTCATGTATGGATGTGAAAGTTGGACTGTGAAGAAAGCTGAGTGCCGAAGAATTGATGCTTTTAAACTGTGGTGTTGGAGAAGACTCTTGAGAGTCCCTTGGACTGCAAGGAGATCCAACCAGTCCATTCTAAAGGAGATCAGCCCTGGGATTTCTTTGGAAGGAATGATGCTAAAGCTGAAACTCCAGTACTTTGGCCACCTCATGTGAAGAGTTGACTCACTGGAAAAGACTCTGATGCTGGAGAGATTGGGGTCAGGAGGAAAAGGGGACAACAGAGGATGAGATGGCTGGATGGCATCACCGACTCGATGGATGTGAGTTTGAGTGAACTCCGGGAGATGGTGTTGGACAGGGAAGCCTGGCATGCTGCAATTCACGGGGTCACAAAGAGTCGGACACGACTGAGTGACTGAACTGAACTGAACTGAATGATATGAGATAGATTTTCTTACAGTTTGTTCTGATAGTAACCAAAGGGCTTCACCTTTAAACAAAACATCAGATGATGGCTGCCCAGGAAGGAAATGATGCTATCTTCAACAAGTTAGTGGATCTGTGTTTCAAAATTCATGTTTTTAAAATAGGGTTTTCATATGTTTATCCTAACAGATAGAAAAGATTTTCTGCTAAGAGCAAGGAATATTCACTAAGGAAATATTTCAGTTCAGTTCAGTTCAGTCACTCAGTCATGTCCGACTCTTTGTGACCCCGTGAATTGCAGCACGCTAGGCCCCCCTGTCCATCACCAACTCCCGGAGTTCACTCAGACTCACATCCATCGAGTCCGTGATGCATCCAGCCATCTCATCCTCTGTTGTCCCCTTTTCCTCCTGCCCCCAATCCCCCCCAGCATCAGAGTCTTTTCCAATGAGTCAACTCTTCGCATGAGGTGGCCAAAGTACTGGAGTTTCAGCTTTAGCATCAGTCCTTCCAAAGAACACCCAGGGCTGATCTCCTTTAGAATGGACTGGTTGGATCTCCTTGCAGTCCAAGGAACTCTCAAGAGTCTTCTCCAACACCACAGTTCAAAAGCATCAATTCTTCGATGCTCAGCCTTCTTCACAGTCCAACTCTCACATCCATACATGACCACTGGAAAAACCATAGCCTTGACTAGACGGACCTTTGTTGGCAAAGTAATGTCTCTGTTTTTCAATATGCTATCTAGGTTGGTCATAACGTTCCTTCCAAGGAGTATGCGTCTTTTACTTTCATGGCTGCAGTCACCATCTGCAGTGATTTTGGAGCGCCCAAAAATAAAGTCTGACACTGTTTCCACTGTTTCCCCATCTATTTCCCATGAAGTGATGGGACCGGATGCCATGATCTTCATTTTCTGAATGTTGAGCTTTAAGCCAACTTTTTCACTCTCCACTTTCACTTTCATCAAGAGGCTTTTTAGTTCCTCTTCACTTTCTGCCATAAGGGTGGTGTCATCTGCATATCTGAGGTTATTGATATTTCTTCCGGAAATACTTAGTAAAGTTTAAAAATGGAAGAAATATCTTCATTAGCATTTGTTGGACACCCAGTCCTTGCTAAGCACTGTATGTGACAAAGAATTAATCATAGTCTAAACCTCCTGGGCTTAAGAGATAGTCTTATTAATATTCACTTGTAAATAGCTTGTACTTACTAATAAAATCCCCTGATGAAGTTCAGGTCATTCCTCCTACAATTCCTATACTCAGTATCTCAGAATGTGTACATTCTATGACTTCCAAGTTAAGGAGCTCTACAAGACAGAGCCGTGCCCTGACATTTATCACAGAATAAGCAGAAATGAGCCCTCATCATGCCCAGCTGATAAACAGCCTTTGGTGAGCTGAACTCATGTTGCTGATCCGCTAATTGTCCAGCTATATTCATTTGGCGTTGCTGAGCCTCTAAACAAATTAAGGTTAATTGGAATCAGGAATGGATCAGCAACCTTGGTACTCAATCTGTTTAGCAGTTCTCCTCAACTCATTACTTTTCTTCTTTTAGCTCTTGCATGACCAAAGTGCCACTCATTCTACCTGCCTCTATTTTGACTCGATCTTATTACAAAATGTTTCAAAAGGGAATTATCTGGGGGACACGTGGCAAATCACAACTCAACGCCAGAGACTCAACGCCTCCAAGAGGCACCTTGTGAATGTTGTTTTCATGTGTCTTTTTCAAGTAAGTCTCTATCTAATCCCTCAGACGTTTCATTTTCTCATTTGGGTCCTCTTTCGGTAGAACAGAACCTAGTCCTAGAAAGGACTTCAACATATCCATCTGATCTAGCTCCTAGTCAGAGATTGTATTAAATGCATTTCATAGATTAAGTAAAGAAACTCTGAATGTGATAAGAAATTTCCCCAAAATCCTGTACATAGGGCATTAGTATTTTGGTTTTCTGCTTCATAATTTAGTGACTTTCAACTGTGCCATGTTGCCTCTGTACTTCTAATAGCTAATATTAGACAATCACTATGTTCCAAGCAATGGTGGAGTGCTTTACATGCATTACATTAATGAATCCTTACAAGCTTTAATCCCATTTCAGAAGAAACACCCTTCATTGAATTAGCCTGATTGCACAGTCCCTACTACATATTCAATAACAATTATTCAACAGACAATCTGTAAACAATTCCAGAATCCACCTCCTGCCAGTTACTACTCTGAATTAAAATCAGGACTGTGAGACACAGCTCTGTGCTTTAGGAAAATGGTGTACATTCCATTCAGACCTAGGCAATGAGGAATAGTGAGCATTAATACCCACCAGAATCTCTCTAAAGAGTATATTCTTGTCATCATGGGTTCATAAAAAAAATAAAAACACAGTGAGAATTATTTTATCAATTTCAAAAGTAAGAATCTACCAAGTTATTGAAGTAATTATGATTCAGTTGGTGTTCTTGGCAGAAGGAAACTATATACACAGTAAATCCTATTATAACTATGTGTTGGGACTCCATATACTTTCAACAAGTCTCTTTTGTCATTGTGATGTCCTCCCCTCATTGCTCCCCTCTTGACCCTCTTCTGTTTCCTTTACTCCCCAAATTCCTCCTTTCAAACATTCCACTTCCTTGTTCTTCACAAGGGCATTCAATTAAGAAGCAGAAATATGAAAGCAACATCCTATATATTAAAATCTCCTCTGCTCCAAACCACTTCCTTTTCCACTACATCCTGATGTATTTATGAAACTCTGAAAGTAATGGAATGATATTTGCCACACAGAACCTGGACGGTGGGCCTCTGATGTAATTATTTCTGATGTTTTTCCAGCACGGACAATTGTATAAAATACCAAGCAAGTGCATTTCTTACTTATACTTGAATACATTTTATCATTTTCCTAGCCAAACATTGTGCACCCATGCTCAGTCATAACCGACTCTTTGCGACCCCATGGACTACAGCCTGCCAGGCTCATCTGTCCATGGAATTTTCCAGGCAAGTATACTGGAGTGGGTTGCCATTTCCTTCTCCAACAATTCAATTATTATTCATCCTTTGAAAAACTTCTAAGCTAAAATTATGAAATTGTTAGGGGAATTAAAAGATGCACAAATTGATTTGTGCCAAATGTAAAATTTATAAAGCTTCTGACTGTCTAAAGGTATAATTCTCAAAACCTGTGTGAGTTAGAATCAACTGGGGCTGTTGTAACAAATTTCTGAACCCCACGGCAAAGAGTCTTAATTAGGCTGGCTTACATCTGACAGCATCAATTTTTTAATGTACATGAAAGTTTTTATTTATAGAAATATTTTTATTTTTTAAATTAAAATTCAACTTATTAAAGTAATGAATTAAGAAATGAAGATTCTATAGATCCTTTGCTGAAGTATTTGTTGTTTAATTGCTAAGTCATGTCAGACTCTTTACAATCCCATAGACTGTAGCCTGCCAGTCTCCTGTGACCATGGGATTTCCCAGGCAAGAAGACTCCTCCTCCAGGGGATCTTCCCCACCCAAGGATCAAACCTGCTTGGTAGGCAAATTCTTCAGCACTGAGCTACCCAGGAAAACCTATTGAAGTATAATTGACATGAAATAAATTATGTATGTTTAAATTGTATATTAGACAAGTCCCCCTAGAGGAGGGCATGGCAAGCCACTCCAGTATTCTTGCCTGGAGAATCCACATGGACAGAGGAGCCTGGAAGGTTATACGCGCCTCTTTGTTTGGCAAGATGAGGACATAGTCAAGGCTTAATCTTTCCCCACTACTGATGCAAGAACTTTCTTAGTGATCTATGCCATGGGCTGTAATTTGTAAGATCTTCCACTCTAGCTGCTGGGAACAGTACTGTTCTAGACCCTATGTGAGTTCAAGTATTATTCCTTCTGATCTTTTCAGATAGTTCTTCCTCAGCCTTGAATAGTTTCTGCATATATGTGCTGATCAAACCTTAGCTGAAAACTCCAGGGAATCCCTCTCAGGACTCTACTTGTTTCTCCAGGCAACTCTTTTTTCTCTGGTATTCTGTCCTGCAAAATGTGGCTGCCTTGGCCTCCCTGGACACCCAATGGTGTCTCTGTAACCCAAGAAAAAGTCTGGAATGTGTTTCCCTTGGTACAACCTGAAAATTGTTTCCTGGAAGTAACCTGGAAGGCTCATCACCTCATTTATTTCTCATCTCCAGGCTCATTGGCCTTCATTGCCTAATGCGCAATTTCTTTAAAATTATTTTCACATCACTTGCCTGGTTTTTTAATTGTTTCAGGAAGAAAAGTGCCTTTGATCCTCCACTATGTCACCTAGGTTACACATTAAACTTTTTAAGTCAATTTATAATCTTTTCCTGTAATTATAAATACAATAAATATTTAGCAATCACTTTATTTTTGTTTTATATTTTATTCAAACAGTTATCTAGATATAGTCAATACTTTAAAATTTTTCAAATGACAAGATTCTTTATTTTAGTTAATTCTATATTTATTTTTTCTATTTTTCTTCATTTATTTTTAATTGGAGGATAATTGCTTTACAATATTGTGTTTTTTTCTACCATACAACACCATGAATAAGCTATAAATATACATAACAGTGGCTTTTGATTAATATTTTACCTAATTTATAATTGTATTTAACCAAAACATCTACATTTACCATTTTAAATATTCAAATTGCATGCTCAGTAATGTCTGACATTTTGCAGCTCTTCGGACTGCAGCCCACCAGGCTCCTCTGTCCATGGGCTTCTACAGGCAAGGATACTGGAACGGATTGCCATTTCCTCTTCCAGGTGATTTTCCTGACCCTGATCAAACCCTAGTTTCTTGCATTGCAGACTGATTCTTTACCTGCTTCCCTGATGAGGGAAGCAAACTTTATCTATAATTTAACTATCACACTGAGAGTATTCTCAGTGCAGATGTGAAAGCATATTGGTGTGCTGTGCAGGAATTGCAAAGCTTATTATTGATCTCCTTTGAGCTCGGGATGGCTGAGTGGGACCTTGTGTGTATATGTGCACAAAATGGAAAACACCAGCACAAACTCTTCTAACAAACAAAATTTTCACAAATTCTTAAGTATTTCTTTACCCCTTGTTGCTCAGTTGCTCGGTCATGTCTGACTCTGCGACCCAATGAACTGCAGCATGCCAAGCTTCCCTTTTACCCCTAGTGAATTATAAATAGATTAATAGTAAATATTAAACTTTCAAAGTTATTCCCATGTTGTCAAACACTAAACAAGAGACACAGATATATAGAACAGTCTTTTGGACTCTGTGGGAGGGGAAGAGGGGGATGATTTGGGAGAATGGCATTAAAACATGTGTAATATCATATAAGAAACGAATCGCCAGTCCAGGTTCGATGCAGGATACAGGAAGCTTGGGGCTGGTGCATTGGGATGACCCAGAGGGATGGTATGGGGAGGGAGGTGGGAGGGGGATTCAGGATGGGGAACATGTGTACACCCATGGAGGATGCATGTTGATGTATGGCAAAATCAATACAATGTTGTAAAGTAAAACATTAATTAATTAATTTAAAAAATAAATAAAAATAAAATCTCAACCTATAATTAATTTTTCCTTAAACATTTTAAATTGAAATTACAACTGAGATACTATAACAAAAATAAAGAGCACAAGCACTTTAACAAAAGTAGACAGATTTTTTTCCTTCACATAAAATTATTCATACTGTAGCTTGATTTGCTTATCATATTAACCTGTGATAAAATGTTTTTACCCAATCAGTTCAATTCAGTCACTCAGTCATGTCCGACTCTTTGTGACCCCATGAATCGCAGGCCGCCAGGCCCCCCTGTCCATCACCAACTCCCAGAGTTCACTCAGACTCACGTCCATCGAGTCCGTGATGCATCCAGCCATCTCATCCTCTGTTGTCCCCTTTTCCTCCTGCCTCCAATCCCCCCCAGCATCAGAGTCTTTTCCAATGAGTCAACTCTTCACATGAGGTGGCCAAAGTACTGGAGTTTCAGCTTTAGCATCAGTCCTTCCAATCAACACCAGGACTGATCTCCTTTAGAATGGACTGGTTGGACCTCCTTGCAGTCCAAGGGACTCTCAAGAGTCTTCTCCAACACCACAGTTCAAAAGCATCAATTCTTCGGCGCTCAGCCTTCTTCACAGTCCAACTCTCACATCCATACATGACCACAGGAAAAACCATAGCCTTGACTAGACAGACCTTTGTTGGCAAAGTAATGTCTCTGCTTTTGAATATGCTATCTAGGTTGGTCATAACTTTCCTTCCAAGGAGTAAGTGTCTTTTAATTTCATGGCTGCAGTCACCATCTGCAGTGATTTTGGAGCCCAGAAAAATAAAGTCTGACACTATTTCCACTCTTTCCCCATCTATTTCCCATGAAGTGGTGGGACCGGATGCCATGATCTTCGTTTTCTGAATGTTGAGCTTTAAGCCAACTTTTTCACTCTCCACTTTCACTTTCATCAAGAGGCTTTTGAGTTCCTCTTCACTTTCTGCCATAAGGGTGGTGTCATGAATTGCCAGTAAAGTGGCCAATATACTTTCGGTGGCTCAGATGATAAAGAATATGCCTAAAATGCAGGAATCCTCCGTTCAGTCCCTAGGTTGGGAAGATCCCTTAGAGAGGAATGGCTACCCACTCCAGTATTCTGGCCTGGAGAATTCCATGGCCAGAGGAGCCTGACAGGCTACAGCCCATGGGTAGCAAAGAGTCAGACACAACTGAGAGAATTTCATTCCACATATTTTCCCAAGCAAACTGGGATTTTCCTGTCTGGCAAATAAGATTGTATATTGACTAAAGAAAGACTTGGCAGGGAAGTGGGTTTCACCTGCTTTGTTTTCTGTTTTTCTCCCAAGACAAAACTGGAAAATGCTGAAAGACTCACTAAACAGACTCCATAGTTACTGTCTAAAAATATACACACAACGTGAAAGTAGAGAGCTATTTTATTTGGTGGGAATGTTTAGGACTCTGAGCCCAGGAGACAGCATCTCAATAGCTCGGAGAAAACTGCTCCAAGGAGGAGGTAGGGGAAGTAAGGCTACATACCTGTTTGCAACAAAGGGAGCAGGCAGTCTGAACATCAAAGATCAAGTATCAAGTTAAAGAATTTAGCATTCTGTGTATGGGAATATGCAAGCCTCTGGGCTCACTGAATTCATTCCATTCATAGTTCATACACCTCAGCTCTCAGGGGCCAAGCCTGTTTCCTCGTTCACTTTAAAGAGTGGCAGATGGCTGCTTCCTGCCTGCTCCCAGCTCTTCAGCAATCACCGTGGGGGGTGGCAGTATCCACTCCATCACAGTTTGGGGAGCCCTCATTCACATTTGGAGGCCAGAAGTCACTGATGGCTGTGACATTTCTTATTTATTGAAATGGCAGGAGATATTTTCATTTCACATTACAAAGGTGTGCAGTTTTACAATTTTCATTCCCTAATTCAAGTTACTTACATATTAGTCTAATTAGTTCATCACATCTGAGTAGTCTACTTACTCATCCAACTTTAACATTCCGATTTTGCATTTTTGGCTCTCTCTTTACATATATAATTTCATTTATTTGTGGCTGTGTTAGGTCTTTGTTGTTGCCTGCGCTTTTCTGTAGCTGTGGTGAGACGAGGCTATGCTCTAGGTGCAGGGCGTGGGCTTCTCATTGCAGTAGTTTCTCTTGTTGCAGATCATGGGCTCTTGGGCACATGGGCTTCAGTAGTTGTGGTTGGTGTGCGTACGCCCACCAGGCTCCTCTATTCATGGAATTTTCAGGCAAGAATATTGGGGTGGGTTGCCATTTCCTCCTCCGGGGATCGTCCCCACTAGGGATCAAACCCATGTCTCCTGCATTGGCAAGTGGATTCTTTACCACTGAGGTACCAGTGAAACCCTTTGGCTCTCTTAAGACATTTTATTTTCTTCAAATTTGAAAACCGCATGCTCTTGAATAGTTCATGCAATGCTTCCAAATTTTATATTTTACCATCTGAACTGTGTAAATGGAATTTCATATTGTATGCTTCTTTTTTGTCATCTGGAAGCACCATTTTATGTATATTTTAAATTAGTTCCTATTGGATTTTGGATGGCATCATGGCTTTCTCTGATTCTAGGGTACTTTACTAAAATTATACTAGCCACAGTGCCTAGGAAGATATACATTTTAAAGAGTATTAACCAGTGATTTTGAATCTGGTTTTTCTGATATCTCATGATTATACTTTAAGGCAAAGACACATTAAACCCTTAGAAATACTCCGAGTTCCATACTGTAATAATATGATTGGTTACTTTTATATATTGACTACCCATTGTTTTTATTCAATTATCTTTGAGACATTTTGTGTACACAATTTTCAAATATAACAATACTGTACAAATATATTGTCTACATTAAGCATTTCTTCTTTTATGAATTTAACAACGAAAAAGATACTACTGAGGGAAATAGGTCTTGGAGGGTTTTTTCATGGGGAAGGATTAGAGTTGTTTTGCTTTCATGTATATTCTTTTTCTTCCCTTTTCATATAGCTACCCTGCTCTAAGGCAGAAAGAAAAAGAGTATAGATGAACTTTCTCCTGTATTATATCCATTTCATATCATTTCCTCTTTCATATCATATCATATTCAGATCATAGCTGTACCACTTCCTCTATCATATCCAGTAAAAAGAAAGATATTAACAGTTGATATCATATGAGGACCTAAAAATATTTTGTAGCTGTATGTTTAACGGAATAACAGATTTTAGAAGTTATTCCCTTTAATAATTAATATCTATTATGTTACCAGCCTTCATAAGTAATTTCTTGGGTGGCTTTCAGAAAGTTCACTTATGGTAAGAATTTGGTGTATACCAAAAGTATATGGATTCATTCTTGGTGTGTGTGAGTGCATACATGTGTGTATGCATACATGTTGTTCTCTACATTTGAAAACACTGAGTAAGTTAAATTGATTCATCTCAAGTTTTAACTGAGTCTCTTCTATTCTCTTTAATTGAGTCTCTTCTTTTAATTGAGGCTCTTGCAGGAAAAAATCTGCAAAATTCTTTAATATGAAAGAATTAAAAGTCATGTATATACTCCTGTGTATACGACGATGTATATACTCCTGTGTATACTCCTGTGTATACTCCTGTGTATACTCATGTATATACTCCTGTGATACGACGGCCAGAGCCCCCCGCAGCCCTTCGAGCAGGGCAGCGCCAGCAGCAGCCGGCCCGCCACGCCGGCCCCGGGGAGGAGACCGGAAGGCCCGTACGCGGGGCCCTTGTAGGGAGGAGCCCCAGGCAGACCGGAGCCCAGGCGGGTACGGAAGCTGCTTGCATGCGTTACTAATACAGACAAATGTGATCAAGCCACTTACCTACTGAACTGCTACTGTTGCCTGAAAAAAATGTGATTTTTATTCTGCTTGTATTTAAAATTTATGAAGGAAAAAAATAAAATAAAATAGATGACTTATGAGAACCCACTGTGTAGCTCAGGGAACTCTACTCAGGGCTCCCTTGATGGAATGGGGATCCAGGAGGGTGGAGATATATGTACCTATATGTGGTGGATTCACTTTGCTGTGAAGAAATTAGCACCACATTGTAAGTGACTATACTCCTATAATCTTTTTTTTTTTTTTTGTCAGTCACTTGCTTCAAGACCATGTTATCTAGAAAAGACAAAAAGAACAAATCTGGAAAACAAAAAGAATAAAAGTGGTTTGTAATTAAATTCGTAGAAGTCATATTTCAGCTTTGTTTTTTATCCTACAATTTGAACACAATATGTGGCAGTAAAATAATTAAAATAATTCATCAAACTCTACCCAAACAAAATATACCAAATTAGAGCTTATTCTTCAAAATAATTTTTTAATAAGTTATACACATTTCAGTGGCTTTGAGAATTCCTTTTATTGAGGGGGATGGAGATTCTCTAGGGATATCTTAGAAATGAGTTTTGTTATTCTATACTTATATTTTAAAATCAAATTATTATTATTCAAACTATTCAAAAGACTTTGCTTAGAGAGTCAGGCAGACTCTTGTGGCTTTGGGCAACTTATTTTAAGTCCTCCTACCTAGCCTGTACCAGACCACCTGACCTGCCTCTTGAGAAACCTATATGCAGGTCAGGAAGCAACAATTAGAACTGGACATGGAACAACAGACTGGTTCCAAATAGGAAAAGGAGGACGTCAAGGCTGTATACTGTCAGCCTGCTTATTTAACTTCTATGCAGAGTACATCATGAGAAATGCTGGGCTGGAAGAAGCACAAGCTGGAATCAAGATTGCCGGGAGAAATCTCAATAACCTCAGATATGCAGATGACATCACCCTTATGGCAGAAAGTGAAGAGGAACTAAAAAGCCTCTTGATGAAAGTGAAAAAGAAGAGTGAAAAAGTTGGCTTAAAGCTCAACATTCAGAAAACGAAGGTCATGGCATCTGGTCCCATGACTCCA
>NW_011495013.1:6196367-6196709 GCF_000754665.1 Bison bison bison
GACTTTATTTTTCTGGGTTCCAATATCACTGCAGATGGTGACTGCAGCCATGAAATTAAAAGACGCTTACTCCTTGAAAGGAAAGTTATGACCAACCTAGATAGCATATTCAAAAGCAGAGACATTACTTTGCCAACAAAGGGCCGTCTATTCAAGGCTATGGTTTTTCCAGTGGTCATGCATGGATGTGAGAGTTGGACTGTGAAGAAAGCTGAGCGCCAAAGAATTGATGCTTTTGAACTGTGGTGTTGGAGAAGACTCTTGAGAGTCCCTTGGACTGCAAGGAGATCCAACCAGTCCATTCTAAAGGAGATCAGTCCTGAATGTTCTTTGGAAGGACTG
>NW_011495013.1:6197009-6213701 GCF_000754665.1 Bison bison bison
TGTGATTGTTATTATTTTTATTATGTATTTTTCAAGAAGCATGTATATTTAAATGCACTCCTGAAAAGATGATTTTCCTAGAGAAGATCTGTAAAGTTTCGAGGTAATTCCTAAAGAGGAAATCTAAAAATATGAGTATTGGCAACATTGTCATAACAAGAGTGTTGCGTTTCCAAGGCACCTGCTTCCAAGGAGATTGAGTTTTGTTTATATTCGATACTTTTTTAAACATCTGAGGTAATACTTAAACATCTTGGGGTAATAATCCTTGTCACTTTACCTGAATACACTGGCAGGTTAACTTGATGTTTCTGTCAGATGAACTGGAATGTCTGTAAAATAGCTATCTAGTTTACATCTACTTCATTATCTACTGGGTAAATGATTCCCAATCTCTAGTGCTAATCTGAGACTCTTTCTGAAACTCCAGACTCCCCTATCCTTCTTGCAAATCTACTCCTTCCTATCTGTCTCCTAGACAGAGCCATTCATCCAGTGCTCCACTTCAGAAACCCTAGAGACAGCTTAGATATTGTCCTATGCCCTATCTATCAACAAGTCATATCCATTTTATTTGTCCTCTATTTATGTATCCATTTAATTAATATTATATGAACACCAGCATTGTTCCAGATTCTTCTTCATTCATACTGGCAGAACTTTGATCAAAATTCACCAAACCTAACACCATAGACCCCTCCTCAGTGTCCCTTCTTTTCTTGTTCCTCATCCAATATATACATCACAACACATGCCTCCTTTATAATACAAATACTATCTGCCTCCATGTCCTTCTGCACAGATTTCACCTATGCTCATTCTTCAAATGTCATTTCTTGTGGTCTATGTGGATACACTATCAATGAAACTGCCATTGAGAAATGATTTCTGTATGTAGGAATGGATTTTATTTACTATCCATGCTCTCTTGTCTAGGCCTACTAGGACTAAACTAGTTTATTTGTTAGTCTAATACAACTTTGGGTCTGACTGCACAAAATGTTGTGGGTTTTTTGTTTTTTAGTCCTTGTTTTTAGAAAAAGTTTTTTAACTAAAAAAATGTGATTTTATGCATGTTTTTTTTTAGATACTGTGGAAAGTAAATTGTATCACAGATTGATCTAACATAAGAGAAAATGAAATTGTTAATCACTAAGTCATGTCCGACTCTTTGTGACCCTGTGAACGGTAGCCCACCAGGCTCCTCTGTCCTTGGAATTCTCCAGTGGAGAATTCTCCAGTGGATTTTCATGACCTCCTCCAGGGGATCTTCCCAACACAGTGATCAAGCCTGGGTCTTCTGAATTAGCAGGTGGATTCTTTACTGTCTGAGCCACATAAAGGTTATATAAATTCTTTATGACATTTTTTTAACCAGTATTTTTTTAACAAAACTAGGAAATAATAACAAAATGTCTTCAGATAGATCAAGGTTTCTCAGCCTCAGCCCTGTTGACATTTTGAGACATATAATTTTTTGTTTGGATGAGCAGGGTGAGGGGTGAGAGGCTTTTCTGTTCATTGTAGGATGCTTAACAACTTCCCTGGCCTGTACCCACTAAATCCCAGCAGCCCCACCTCAACTCCGTTCAATACTAACAAAAATTGTCTGCAGACACAGCCAAATGTCCCCTGGAGAAAAAAATCACTCCTCCTGAGCACCACTGCTCTAAACTCTCAATTCTCCAGGTTTCCAGGATCACATTTTCTTGAGTACACAAATAAATATTCTCAGCTCTTATCCAATTAAGTATAGGCTTTACTTGGTAGTGGACCTTTATTTTTTTTTTTTTACTGTCTTATTTTATTTTATTTATTTATTTTTAATATAATTAATATTTTATTGCTTCATCAAAGTCATTCTTTTTTTTTTAGATGATGTGGCTATTTTATTTTATTTTTATTTTTTAATTTTATTTTATTTTTAAACTTTACAATATTGTATTGGTTTTGCCAAATATAGAAATGAATTCACCACAGGTATACATGTGTTCCCCATCCTGAACCCTCCTCCCTCCTCCCTCCCCATACCATCCCTCTGGGTCGTCCAAGTGCACCAGCCCCAGGCATCCAGTATCGTGCATGGAACCTGGACTGGCGACTCATTCCATATATGATATTATACGTATTTCAATGCCATTCTCCCAAATCATCCCACCCTCTCCCTCTCCCACAGAGTCCAAAAGACTGTTCTATACATCAGTGTCTCTTCTGCTGTCTCGTATACCGGGTTATTGTTACCATCTTTCTAAATTCCATATACATGCGTTAGTATACTGTACTGGTGTTTTTCTTTCTGGCTTACTTCACTCTGTATAATAGGCTCCAGTTTCATCCACCTCATTAGAACTGATTCAAATGTATTCTTTTTAATGGCTGAGTAATACTCCATTGTGTATATGTACCACAGCTTTCTTATCCATTCATCTGCTGATGGACATCTAGGTTGCTTCCATGTCCTGGCTATTATAAACAGTGCTGCGATGAACATTGGGGTACACGTGTCTCTTTCCCTTCTGGTTTCCTCAGTGTGTATGCCTAGCAGTGGGATTACTGGATCATAAGGCAGTTCTATTTCCAGTTTTTTAAGGAATCTCCACACTTTAAACTGCTCCTATACCATCCATGTGGCAGCCTGAGCCTCGCCTGTCATGTAGCCTCTGCAATTGCCTCAGCCGCTATGCTTGTCCACACTAACTTCTTTCATTCTTCTCCCCCCAAAAAGCAATCACTAAGCCAAAGGCTCATGTGGTTGCCCTATTTTATACAATGTTGATAAGTGTAAGAGAATAAATACATCAAAAGGCAAGTAACAATGTTACATTCAACATCAGTCATTACTGTGTCTGCAAAATTATGGCCTATATCCCCAATTAGGAATTTCTCCCTGTATCTTTCTCTGTGTTTCTTCTAACATTGTTATTGATAGGTCCTCATCCACAGGCCCTCCCACGTTATTTCTCTTTCATACTTTTCCTTTATTGTCACCTCCTTCCTCATTTCATAATCTCAAACTCCTACGTTGACATGTAGAGCAACTGTACTTTGCTGCTTTTTCACATTCCCCCATTTGAGCAATCAAAAAGCCCATTGAGACCTACCAGGGTGTTTTTCTAAGTACTAGAACCTATTGACCAGTGGATGAATTATGGCCCTGCCCTAAGTGTTTAAATAGCATTTCTCCCTATAGAATGTGTGCCAACTGTTCACCTTACTCTTGTCTTTCAATTCTCATTTTAAATATCATTTCCAGAGAAACTTTTCCTGACTCTCAACAAAATAATTCCCCACCGAGGCTACTCTCTTTCTTAGCTGCCAGCTCCTTTACTTAGTATCTCTTATTGGGACCCGTAACTATTAATACGTACTAAAGTGAAGTGAAGGTTGCTCAGCGATGTCCAACTCTTTGCAACCCCATGGACTATACAGTCCATATAATTCTCCAGGCCAGAATACTGGAGTTGGTAGCCATTCCCTTCTCCAGGGGATTTTTCCACCCTGGGATCCAACCCAGGTCTCCTGCATTGCAGGCAGATTCTTTACCAGCTGAGCCACAAGGGAAGACCCATTAATATATATGCCTAGGTGTAATTTTTATGCATGTGTTTTTATTAATCTATAAGATCCATAGGGGCAAGCATACATTTGGCCTTTTCAACTATGTGCAATGTCTAGTACTTAATAACTAACTGTGTGTTTTTTTTGTTTTTTTTTTAATTTTCATTGAAAAAATTTTAAATTTTAAATAAAAAAGTGAATAAGTGAATGTTACAGAAGGTAGCAGTGGGGGGATAAAAAGGGAACTGTAAAATACACTCAAAGATTAAACATAAGTTTTAAGAAGCTTAGAAACAGAGGCTATTGGAACTATAGGCTTTTTAAGGGTTTTGTGGGATTTGTTTTATACAAAGACTCCAACCTTTCTTTTTAAAATGTGGAGAAAGTGGGCCTCAAAAAACTGGAATCACAAGCCCAAGGTTACTCACCAAGACAAAGGATATGCTAGCAAGAATTAGAATCCTAAGCTTGAAGTCCTACAACCTGGGCCCCATTTCCCACAACACTTACAAAGGAAGTGTTGGAACAACCAACATAATGTGGTTAACATTGAGTTAATTGACTTCTTTTCCCTGTATCTGTATTACTACCCTATGATAACTAGTTCTGAACTGCAGATGAAAATATTGGAACTAAAAAGGGGATCTATAGCTTGGTGGTGGGCATACAGCTATCACAGAGGCAAAGCTAGCATGTGAGCACAGATGTCTGAATAAACTCACATTGTTCCCAATATTAAATTGTAAGGTACAAAATAAATAAGATGTTAAGGACTATGTCCTTATAGAAATCCTGTTCAAGATATTATCCTCACCTGAAATAACAATATAAAAATATTAAACAAAATTTATAGATTCATAGTAGTGTGGAAAGTCAAGGGCTGAGTTCCCAAGTAACAAGGGCTTGTTAGAGGGGCCCATTTGAAAATGGAAGCCTAAAGAGCTGAGACGTCTGCAAATTTGTACATTTGGAAAGAGGCTCCCAAGCTGCGAGTCCAGGAGAACTCCAAGAGAATGCTAAGGTAGGAACGAATGGGCTCTGAGAAAAGCAGCAAGCTTGAGACGGAACACCAAGTAAGTGACAGAAGAGTAACAAAGCTCTGAAGAAAAATGCTCATAAGAAAAACACCAATACAGTATACTAACGCATATATATGGAATTTAGAAAGATGGTAACAATAACCCTGTATGTGAGACAGCTAAAGAGACACAGAGTCTTTTGGACTCTGTGGGAGAGGGTGAGGGCGGGATGATATGGGAGAATGGCATTGAAACATGTAAATTATCACATGTGAAATGAATCGCCAGTCCAGTTTCGATGCATGATACAGGATGCTCAGGGCTGGTGCACTGGGATGACCCAGAGGGATGGGATGGGGAGGGAGGTGGGAGGGGGGTTCAGGATGGGGAACACAAGTACAGTCATGGTGGATTCATGTCAATGTATGGCAAAACCAATACAATATTGTAAAGTAAAAAAATAAATTAATTAATAAAAAAAAGAATTTCAAAGGAAAAAAAACAAAAAATGTTCATCAGAGATTAGAAACGTATATCCAATCAAACCACCTTCAAATGCAATGGCACTGAATATACAAAGGCACTTTTAGACATTAAAGAATTTAAAAAGTTTAGTATCCACAAATTTATTCTGAAGAACTTCCACATCTACATATTTCAGCAAAATTTTTAAAAATTAACACAGAATAGTTGAAAAAAAGTGAGTAGACAAGAATGTACTACAGACACACAGATCAATAGAATGCAGTTTAGAGCCCAGAAATATACCACATTATATAAAGACAATAATTTACAATAAAGGAGCACAGACTATACAATAGAGAAAAGATGCTGTGCTGTGCTCAGTCGCTTAGTTGTGTACAACTCTGAGACCCCATGGACTGCAATCCTCCAGACTTACTGGTCCATGGGATTATCCAAGTAAGAACACTGGAGTGGGTTGCCATTTATCTCCATGTTCCCAACCCAGAAACTGAACCTGCATCTTCTGCACTGGCAGGCTTATTCTTTACCACTGAGTCACATGGGAAGCCCAAAGAAAGGACAGTCTCTCCAATTAATAATGTTAAGAAAACCGGACAGCCACATGCAAGAGTAATACTAGACCACTATCATATACCACATACAAAAATTAACCCAAAATAAATTACAGACTTGAATACATGACCTGAAACCATAAGATTCCCAGAAGAAAACAGAGGAACATAGGCAAGAACTTCATAGACCTCAATCTTAGCTGTGTTTTTGTGGATCTGAGTCCAAAGGCAAGAGAATCAAAAGCAAAATTAAACAAATAGAATTGCATCAAACTCAAAAGCTTCTTCACAGTGAGGGAAGGCATCTTCAAAGCAAAAGGGCAACCTACTGAATTAGAGAAGATATTAGAAAATCAGATGTCTGATAAGGAGTTAAAAATCAAAAAATATAAGAAACTCATACAATCAAACAATGACAAAAAATCTTGATTTTAAAAATGAGCAGAGGATCTGAGTAGACATTTTTCCAAAGAAGACATGGAGATGGCCAACGGGCACATGAAAGATTTTCAACATCATTAATTATTAGGGACATGCAAATTAAAAACACAATGAGATGTCACTTTACACCTGTTAGAATGGCATTATTGAAAAGAAAAATAAACAAACAAACATTGGAGAGGATGCAGAGAAAAGGCAACTTCTGTTTACACTGTTGGTGGGACAGTAAATTGGCGCAGCCACTACGAAAAGCAGTGTGGAGTTTCCTCAGAAAATTTAAGACAGAACTGACATATAACCCAGGTACTCTGGGTATTTATCTATCTCTGGGTATTTATCTAAAAATCACAAAAACACTAACTCAAAAAGATATATGAAACCCAATGTTCATTGCAACACTATTAACAATAGCCAAGATATGGAAACACGCTACATACCTTCAGAGGGATGAATGAATTAAAGCAGATGTGATATCTATCTATAATGGAATACTACCCAGACTTATGTTCTTAAAAAAGAATAAAATCTTGCTGCCTGTGACAACATGGATGGACCTGAAGGATATTATGGTAAGTGAAAGAAGTCGTGGAGAGAAAGACAAATACCATATGAATTCACTCATATCTGCAGACTACAAAAATAAACTCATAGATACAGGCATAGGTTAGTGGTTACTAGAGGAAAGGGGGCTTCCAAGGTGGCACTGCTACTGCTGCTGCTAAGTCTCTTCAGTCGTGTCCGACTCTGTGCGACCCCATAGACAGCAGCTCACCAGGCTCCCCCGTCCCTGGGATTCTCCAGGCAAGAACACTGGAGTGGGTTGCCATTTCCTTCTTCAATGCATGAAAGTGAAAAGTGAAAGGGAAGTCGCTCAGTCATGTCCGACCCTCAGCAACCCCATGGACTGCAGCCTTCCAAGCTCCTCCATCCATGGGATTTTCCAGGCAAGAGAACTCATGATAAAGAACCCACCTGCCAGTGCAGTAGACATAAGAGACATGGGTTCGATCCCTGGGTCAGGAAGATCCCCTGGAAAAGGAATGGCAACTCAGTCCAATATTCTTGCCTAGAAAACTCCATAGACAGAAGAGCCTGGCAGGCTGTAGTTCATGGGGTCTCAAAGAGTCAGAATGACTGAAGTAACTTAGCACACACATAGAGGAAAAGGGGGCTGGAGAGTGAACAAAATAGGTGACGGGGTCAACTACATGGTGATGAATTGCAACTGGACTTGTGGTGATCATTTTTTAGTGTACATAGATGTCAAATTGCAATGCTATGCACCTGAAACCTAATATAATTTTTTAAAAAGTATATAGAATCATTATTCTTAATAGTCAAAAATGAAATAAATACTCAGGTATCCATCCTCAACTATAGAAAGCGTATATTCATTGGAGAATGTTCATTCAAATAAGTCATATATAAGGTATACATTCAACAGCATATGTTGAATAAAATAAACTATGAACAGAAATAAATACACTATCATTCCCTTTACATAAATTTCTAAAATAGGCACAATTAATTTATGTTAGCAAAAATCTTGATAGTTTAATAATGATTATCTTTGTCAGGGTTGATGACTGGGAAGGACCATAAGAGTTACATCTGGGCTAAGGTTAATGCTTTACATCTTAAGTGGGGTGGTCATTACATTGATGTGCTGATCACTGTAGAATTCAGTGAAAACCATATTTAGGATTTTCTCACCTAAATATGTGTAAAAGTTCCAAAAAAAGAGATTTAACTTTATATGATGTACATAGCATAATATGTACATGTAGCTACTACATATAAATATGTGTTTTGCTATAACCTTTTTATGTGTTTGTCATTCATTGTGACTATCTGTCCACATCAATAAATACACTAATTGCAATATCAAAGATTATCATTAATTTTTATTTGTTCATTCAGTTAAAATTTGAATTGGTATTTTAATACCAAAGTACTTGGTACTATTTTTAAAATATAGAGAACTAAATGGAAAGATGTAAAGCAAAATAGCCATATTTTTTATGAATTCCCTTTGTGTTCTATTGATCTCAAGATTCCTGGAACATAAAATAAATCCAATGAAATTATTGCAAGGCAATTTAACTTCACATTTTTTTTTCTTTCTGGATGAGTCATTTATCTTTAAGATAGGAATGGCAAAAAAAAAGAGATAGGAATGGCATCATGACTCATAAATTATTAGCTGATAGTAGGAAGTCAGCTTTTATGAACTAAGGACTATTTAAGATTTCAGTACAAAGATTGCAGAGTGTTCTCAGACTAGAGTTTCCAGGTAGAAACACAAGTTGGAATAAAGAAATATATTTGTTAAGCAAATTAATTAAGAAATTTTCTTTTCATCCTAAGCGTTAAAAGTTCTTTATCCTTTAAGACACTGCTTAAATGATATTCTTTGAACCCAAATCTTGCACATTGACACACATTCCTCTTTTCAATCCTACTTTGGACAAAATCAGTCAACACCACTGCTACTTGCCTAATGACCAAGTTCTTACCTTGATTTTAAAGATTTGTTAATTCTAAGTATTCATCGTACAAATTATGTCAAAAGCTTCCCTAAGAACAGGTGTTGACAAGAGAAAATAGAAGGGAAAAAAAAGAAAAACTACCAAGTGCGAATGTAGTATGTGTGGTAGATGGAAAGAAACTTGAACTGAGAAAGTCCCTTTAACAAGGACACTGAGAGCAGTAACACATTTAGGTAGAAAGACAGCTGGTGTTTACTGAGCACCTACTGTAAGTTTTCATAGACCTTTATTTTACAGATGATGAAACTTAGGCCCAGAAAAGGCCAGAAATTTACCTGACTTCACCAACGTATCTACATATTAACAGATAACTCTAAACTTCTAAAGGTCATCCTTTTTTTTTTTTTTAATGTAATTCTCAGCTAGAGCACATCAATGTAAAATGTACAATTAAGACTGTACTTGAGTCACTTGTTTTCAGAATGTGCCTTGAAACATGCTGTAGTGATTTTAAGCAGTCAGTAACCTCTTTCAAATGGATTAATGTAGTTACAAATTTAAGATGAAGTTTGGGTCAGATTTGGCACATGAAGTATGTATTTATTTTTTGCAGAGATCAAGAGGGGATAAGACAGCAGCACACTACTTAAAGAATCAATCAGGAAAAATTCTGGGTCACTTTTGCAATGTCACACAGCTCCAAATATTTTTGTGCCATGCATAAATACCCCAACCCATAAGACCCAACTGCTTTAAAGAACCATTGTCACTGGTTGCTTTGTAACTCAGATTCAGTGTTTTGTGGTACAAAGTGTTGGAAAACCACTGCCATAAAAAAATAGATTTTAGAACTCCTATCTGTAATTTAATTTTGTTTGTTTCAAAGTAATCACTTTTAACAACCTGTTACATATTAGGTTGGATACTTTCAATGCTAGTAAATCTTCTAAGGAAAGGTAATTTAGGTTTCAGAAAGAAAGAATAATCATTCAGAACCATGTTTCATTTGTCTCAAGAGGCAAGTCCCTGATGCTGATTTGTTCTTGTGGCTGGAAAAATAAAAGAAGTTCATTCAAGAAAGTAAGTCCAGCCATGGGTTGAGTAATGGGCACCTTTGGAACTTCTGCTTCCCTATTTTTGGAGAAAGAACAATAGTGTCTACTTCAAAGAGTTGCTTGTAAAGATTCAGTTCAGTTCAGTTGCTCAGTCGTGTCTGACTCTTTGTGACCCCATGGATTGCAGCATGCCAGGCTTCCCTGTCCATCACCAACTCCCGGAGATTATTCAAACTCATGTCCATTGAGTCGGTGATGCCATCCAACCACCTCATCCTCTGTCATCTCCTTCTCCTCCTACCTTCAATCATTCCCAGAGTCAGGGTCAAATGAGTCAGTTCTTTGCATCAGGTGGCCAAAGTGTTGGAGTTTCAGCTACAGCATCAGTCCTTCCAATGAATATTCAGGACTGATTTCATTTAGGATGGACTGGTTGGATGTCCTAGCAGTCCAACGGACTCTCAAGAGTCTTCTCCAACACCACAGTTCAAAAGCATCAATTCTTCAGTGCTCAGCTTTCTTCATAGCCCAACTCTCACATCCATACATGACTACTGGAAAAACCATAGCCTAGACTAGATGAACCTTTGTTGACAAAGTAATGTCTCTGCTTTTTAATATGCTGTCTACGTTGGTCATAACTTTTCTTCCAAGGAGCTTGTAAAGATTAAAAACATAAAATAAGATAGTTAATGTAAAATTATGGGCAGTACTTCAGGTACAAAGGAATTGCTCAGTTAATCACAGGTAAGGTTGAAGTAGATACCCACAATTTAATGGTATGTGATACATAGGAAAGCACTGGAGGTCTGAGGAAAAGCCAAACTCTTTCTTTTAACACAATTCCAGAAAAATGTAATCAGCTTACTACATAAATGGTGAGTGATTTGTCAATTCAGTTCAGTTGCTCAGTCATGTCTGACTCTCTGTGACCCCATGGACTGGAGCACGCCAGGCTTCCCTGTCCTTCACCAACTCCTGGAGCTTACTCAAATTCATGTCCATCACGTCGGTGATGCCATCCAACCATTTCATCCTTTGTTGTTTCCTTCTCCTTCCACCTTAAATCATTCCCAGAATCAGGGTCTTTTCAAATGAGTCAGTTCTTTGCATCAGGTGGCCAAAGTATTGGAGTTTCAGCTTCAGCATCAGTCCTTCCAATGAACATTCAGGACTGATTTCCTTTAGGATGGACTGGGTTGGATCTCCTTGCAGTGATTTGTAACCCAATATGAATGAAGAAACACAAATAAAAATGGCTAAGAAACTTTAGGGTCAGAGGATCCTAGTGGGCTGCCATCTATGGGGTCGTACAGAGTCAGACACGACTGAAGTGACTTAGCAGCAGCAGCAAGAAACTTTAGATGTTACAAAATGTAAAAATGTTATAGTTTTATTTTGCTTAATTGTATCTTATGAAGTATTTCTAGCTCCTGAATCATATTTGCTTTTATCTCAAGCCCTCAGGATTGGAAATTCAAGAATCTCTGATTTATATATTTCTCCTTTAGCTATCACCACAGCCAGCTCATTGCACTTTATGTGTCTCTAGTACCTTCACCCTTTACTGTTCCCTCTGTTACCAGCCTAGTTCAGGCTTTCATTGCTACCACCTAGATTACTGTAACATCTCCTGAGAGTCTGCCATTTACCATCTCCAAACTGTCCACCCTATATCATGGTGTCATATTAATCTTCAAGCCGTACAACAACAATCATATCACTCCCGTGCTCAATGACCTTCAGTGCAATGCCTTCAAGTTCCCAAATAAATCAGTTCCCAGTTTTGCACTGTGGCATTCAAGTTTTCCAAAATGTAGCTCCAATGTGTCTTTCTGTCCTTATCTTCAACCATTTCTACACAAATACTATAAATATTGGCTCTCTGTCTTGCGAACTACCCTCTCCTTAATTCTCATAATAGCACTGATCAGGTATCAGCATTTCCAATGTATAGAAGTATAAAATAATATTTCTTAATGTTACCTAATATTATTGTTATATGTTAACTTTATATTTCTATACTCCTTCTTGTATCTCTTTATATTTTTAAATTAACATTAACTTGACCAAATCCCACAAAGAAAAAATGTTGCTATGATTCAGATTTAGCTTTTCTAACACCAAAGTCCTTGGGATTTCCAATAAACCTGCGTACCCAATTCTATCAAGTCAGGACTTCCTGACAAGACGTTTTAACTAGATTCTGGGACTTGGCTTCCAATTTTGTTGGCTGGTGAATAAAGCATCCCTCTTCCACACATTGTCATTTATTTTTAGGACCACATAATTTATTCTTTACGTTTCTTTGGGTTGCAAATAGCAGACGCTGGCACTGGCTAACCTAAGCAAAACAGAGATTTATTGGAAGGACATTAAGGTCACTGTTTGAATTAAAGCAAAGACTGAGTCTCCAAGCATGATAATGACAAAAACTAGGGCAGCTCCAGATATCTTAGCAGCAACTTCTATCATATGATGATTTCGTTTCAACCACCTCTGTCTTTATGTGTTTCCATGATTGCCCTAGCTTGGGTCATTAGACTGTCCTAGCTTGGGTCATTAGACTGAATCTTGTATCTATTAGCCATATCCAGAGGACAGGAGCTGTGGTACAGATACGACCTGTTTCGACCCAAGCATTTACCCAAGTTTATGTCTCTTACAGATGTTGACTCTGCAAAGAGATCATGAAGTCAACACCATTTGTCTGTTTGCATCTACTAATTATAAATTTTTAAAGGAGCTTTATATAGAAAAATCTATGGGATCCTAACATTTTCTTACTCTGGATGTTACAAATATATTTTTAAAATCCGTAAGACTGTGCTTATCCCTATAAAAGTCAAATAAAAAGAAATGACATCGAAATCACTTAGGAAAATCCAGTTCATTCACTCAGTCATTAAAAAGCATTTATTTGATGCCTAAAGTTTGTTTTGGAGATACATTTATGTCTACATATAAAAAAATAGTACTACCTCCCTAAAAGTAGGAAATGTGAATCAGTGAGCTAGACTTCACACCATTCTAGCTTATTAAAGGGAAACTGGATCTAGTTGATACTGAAATCCTTCCTGCAGCAGGCAAGCAAACATTCTCTACATGTGTGTGTGTGTGTGTATACACATGCACAGATTTGAATTTGCAGTAGAGTGCATCTGCCAGACTATAGCAAGGGCAGGATCAAGTAAAGACTGATTTAGAGTTAGTGAGAGTGAAGCTCAGCAACATCAGAGATGGAAGTGGTTGGAATCACTTAAATAAGTGATTCAGAGAGATGCAAATATATGGGAACCTTCAGATCTCTATCAACCCCATCATCTGTAGCATGGCAGGATTGTTGGAGGGAAGAAAACAAGCAGGTGAGGCTTTGAGGGCTAGGAGTTGTAGCTGAAAACAGTGTCTTAGTTCCCCAGCACTTGGCAGCAATCAATCTGCAAGGCAAACTTGAATCAAGGGCACAGAAATGTTCCCCCAGGGAACCCCAGAAATATTGAGGGAAAGGACCCATTAAGTAAGCCCAGAATTGTGCTGACAAATGGGTAGTAACTCAAAGTCATTGGGATTTGGTATGGTAATGTTCATGTCATCTCATTTGTAACCAGCGCTGGTGAAGCACAAGGCCAACCCACAGATAACACAGACCACATCAAACACTCTACTGTTGTCCATCTTCTCTGCTCCTGTTTTCATTGTGTTCTCTAATTATATGGCTGTCTAAACCCTGGCCAATAAAAGATATTTATTCATTTAGTTCACCTCACCAATAACCTTCTACTTAGTTTTACTCCATAACCCACCTCCAAGATATAAACAGATAATTTCAATTACAACTACAGTTTAGCCCAGGCCCTATTCTAGGAGACATTGTGGACTAGGAGCTTCATTTGTACTATCCTTTCCTCTTTTCTCTTTTTAAAAGTCTACCTTACCTTGGGTTCATTGTGATTTGTTTATTTGTTTTATTCTCTCCTTCTGCATAGTGAATTAATTTAGGACAGTCTGTCTTGTTCATATTTGCACCTAATTGAATGAAACTGAATGTTTGCATGTATGCAGACCTGATGTGGTGAAACCATTTTTCTGGAAGGATGATTCAAAAGCCTGGCAAAAAAGATGTCTTATCTTATTTTCAGGAGACCAACAAAAACAGATACCATAGAGCTATCCCCATGTATTAGTCTATGTGAGAGAAAGCCAGGAGGTTTCTGCAGAAAATCCCTAAGAAAATCAATGTAGGTAGACCTAAGGCTTTGAAACATGTGCTCATATAGAATATATTTTGGGAAATGAAAAATTAAAATGTCTTTATTGAAAGAATTAAATAATAGTGACACTAATACAATAGGATAAGACTGAAGCTTTGCTAAGGAAAACTCTGAATAACAGGACCAAGAAATCATGTGGAAGAGAGAACTCTGGCCCAGACTGACAGGTAGTGGGTGAAAAGAGAAGCCACAGGGTAGGATGAGATATTTTCAATTCTGAATAACCTTCCAAATAACCAAGTCCCTGTCTTGGGTTTTGCTATTCAGAGAACCAAACTAAAGTAGAATGGGATCAAGAGTTAAGGCCAACAAGCAGATAATGACTCTTCAGGTGGCACTTGTGGTAAAGAATCTGCCTGCCAATGCAGGAGACGTGGATACAAGTTAGATCCCTGTGTAGGGAAGATACCCTGGAATAGGAAATGGCAACCCATTCCTGTATTCTTGCCTGAAAAATTCCATGGACAGAGGAGCCTAGCAGGCCTCAGTCCATAGGGCTGCAGAGAGTCGAACATGACTGAGTGACTAAGCACGTAATAGCACTTGAAGATAAAAGAGAGAGGAAAACACGTGGTAGGCTTAAAAATAGCTTCCCTCCAAAAAATAAAAAATTAAAAAATATACTCACATCAAATCTTGGGAACATGTGAGCATTACCTAATTTGGAAGAAGAGTCTTTGCAGATATGATTATGTTAAGGATCTTGAGATGAAAAAAATCTGGATTATCTAAGTAGCTCTAAATGTCATCATGTGTGTCTTTATGAGAGAAAAGTAGAGGGAGGTTTGACACAGAAACACAGAAAAGAAGAAAGCAACATGGAAACAAAAGCAAGAAACCAGAGTGTTGTGGTCACAAGCCAAGGGAGCTGGGAACCACCAGAAGCTGGAAGATGCAAAGAAGAGATTCTCTCTGAAGTCTCTGTAGGGAGTTTGACCTTACTGACACTTGATTTTGGATTTCTGGCCTCCAGAACTGTGAAAGAATACCTTTCTGTTGCTTTAAGCCCCTGTGTTTGTAAGGCAGCCCTTAAAAATAAATACACAAGAATCAAGGTTTGTATAAGACTACATGTAGGGAAAGAAGTTGAAAATGTCCTTATCAGGTGGTCCAATTTCTTGTTTAAATAAGAATCAAGTATTAAGTGAGTTTTAGAGTCTTCTTGTCCTTTAGAAGTAAGAGTCTTTTTTGAAGAATTTGGGAAGAAATGACTAAATACAAAAGAAAAGATTTCTGAGGAGAATCAGATTTAAAGTCATGAATGTGTAAAGTGTTGATTGTCATCTCTTGGGACTTGACAGTTAACAACAGGGATGCTGTTTAATAAGCAGAAAATATCATTCCAGTGTCTTTTTGGAGTTCAGGGACTAGATTAAAGATCCTGGTAAAAACAAGGCAAGATTCTAATTCTGATCAGGGAATATGTAATTTAAAAGTGCACAAATATGAACACCTTCTAAAAGTTGAGAATTTTAAGGGAAGTCAGTTTTCTAGATGCAAAAGCAAAAGCCTGGTAAACAAGAGAGCACCTGCTGAAGACATATTAGCATCAATTGTTACTTAGTACAGGAATAGGACCAGCTTCCCATGTCTTAGTTCAGAAGGAACCCCAGACAGCTGAGTTGAACTGAATGTGCAAATGAGAACTCAAATGGCCTTTCCTCTTTGCATAACTGGCATTTTGGATGTCACAATCTTCTTGCAGTTTTTTCATCCATTTCTGCCTTTGTTGATCTTCATTTTCAGCCTAAAGATTACTTGGGAGACAGAAAAGAGGAGAAAAACAGCAAAAGAAGAGGAGCAGAAAGAGCTGGAGGGAGTATCTTTACAAATATTACCTCGTACAAGTCTCGTGAGCATATAATGCAGGTATTATCATATTTTAGAGAGAAGAAAAGTGAGATTGGAAAAATTAGGCAGCCCAAAGTCACACAACATTTAAAAGATAAAGCCATAATTCAAACCCAAGTTGGACTATTATATACCTGAAACAGCCAGAGTTTATTTAGCCATGCTCCTACTGAAGGGCATCTTTGTTACTTCCGAGTTTTGGCAATCATGAACAAAGTTGTGACAAATGTTCATTTGCTAGTCTCTGTGTATGGGCTTCCCTGGTGGCTCAGAAGATAAAGCATCTGCCTACCATGCGGGAGACCCGGGTTCAGTCCCTGGGTTGGGAAGATCCCCTGGAGAAGGAAATGGCAACCCACTCCAGTACTTTTACCTGGAAAATCTTATGGACAGAGGAACCTGGTAGGCTACAGTCCATGGGGTCGCAAAGAGTCGGACATGACTGAGTGACTTCACTTCACTTCACTTCATGTTGACCAAAGTTTCCAACACATTGGGTTAAATATAAGGAGAGCAGTTGCTGGATCGTATGGTAAGAGTATGTACAGCTTTGTAGGAAACTGCAAAGCTGTATTCAAAGTGGCTATATCATTTCATTCCCATCAGCAGTTCCTGTTGCTTCATATGCTCATCAGCATTTGGTATTGCTTGCTTCATATTTTGGCCATTCCAATAGATGTGTAGTGGTATCTCATTGTCTTAATTTGTAATTTCCTAATAGTCAAGGCTATGGTTTTTCCAGTGGTCATGTACGGATGTGAGAGTTGGACTGTGAAGAAAGCTGAGCACTGAAGAATTGATGTGTTTTTTTTTAAATTTTATTTTTAAACTTTACATAATTGTATTAGTTTTGCCAAATATCAAAATGAATACGCCACAGGTATACATGTGTTCCCCATCCTGAACCCTCCTCCCTCCTCCCTCTCCATACCATCCCTCTGGGTCGTCCCAGTGCACTAGCCCCAAGCATC
>NW_011495013.1:6213801-6250691 GCF_000754665.1 Bison bison bison
AGGGTTATTGTTACCATCTTTCTAAATTCCATATATAGAATTGATGCTTTTGAACTGTGGTGTTGGAAAAGACTCTTGAGAGTCCCTTGGACTGCAAGGAGATCCAACCAGTCCATCCTAAAAGAGATCAGTACTGGGTGTTCATTGGAAGGACTGATGCTGAGGCTGAAACTCCAATAATTTGGCCACCTCACACAAAGAGTTGACTCATTGAAAAAGACCCTGATGCTGGGAGGGATTGGGGGCAGGAGGAGAAGGGGATGACAGAGGATGAGATGGCTGGATGGCATCACCAACTCGATGGACATGAGTTTGGGTAAACTCCAAGAGTTGGTGATGGACAGGGAGGCCTGGTGTGCTGCGGTTCATGGGGTTGCAAAGAGTTGGACATGACTGAGTGACTGAACTGAAATGAACTGAATGACTTAATGATGTTGAACATTTTTTCAAATGATTCCTTGCCTTCGGTTTATCTTCTTTGGTGAGGTTTTGGTGTTCAAATCTTTTGCCTATGTTTCAATTAGCTTGCTCATTTTCTTGTGTTGAGTTAAAAGTACCCTGTATTTTGGATATAGTCCTTTTTCAGATGTGTCTTTTGCAAATGCTTTCCCTGGTCTTTAGCTTGTCTTCTCATTCTCTTGACAATGTCTTTTGCAGAGCAGAATTTTTCAACTTTAATGAAGTCCAGCTTATCAATTCTTTCTTTCATGGATTGTTATTTTAGTGTTATATCTAGAAAGTCATTACTAGATCCAAGATTATGCAGATTTTTCTTATGTCCTAAGAGTTTTATACTCTTAGATTTTTTATTTAGTTTGTGATCCATTTTGAGCTATTTTTGTGATGGATATAAAGTCAGTCTCTAAATTTTTGTATGTGCATGTACAGTTATTCCAGCACTATTTGATGAAAAAACTCTCTTTGTTCTATTATATTTGTATTTTTTTTCCAATACCTCATCATTTTGGTTACTATAGCTTCGTAGAAAGTCTTGAAGTTGGGTTGTGTAAGTCCTCTGACTTTGTTCTTCTCTTTCAATGCTGTGTTGACTATTCTGAATTTTTTGGTCCTCTACAAAAAATTTAGAATCAACTTGTTGATAGCCACAAAATAAGAACTGACATCTTGACATATTGAGTTTTCTTATACATGAACATAGACTCTTTCTCCACTTCTTAAGGTCCTTAACATCTTTCATCAGACTTTTGTAGTTTGGGAGATAGAAGAGGCATATTTCAAAATAGCTCCATTTCTCTTTCTCCTGCTGGAAACAGGAGGGAATTTTTCTCCACTGCAAGAACCTAATGGGGCTCCTGGAGTTAAACTCACAGAAGTGTAGGCGCCCCCTGTGACTGGGTCCCCTTGGAGTTTTTCTATCTATTGTCTCCACACTGAGTCTCTAGCAATTCATTAATTATAGCTCAGGTTTCCCTACACCAGTACTGGTCCTATGGAGTTTCAGCTCTTGCGGTTCTGCTCTGGTCTCTGTATCTGCCTGTTTCTCTCTCCAATTTTAAATACAATGGTTTGTCCTGTGACCTCACTCTGAGAAATCTGTGGAGATTTGTTAACTTTTCATTTTATTCACCTTTCTAATGTTTTTAGGATGGAGGGACAGTTTCTAAACTCTTTATATGCCAGGTAGAACCAACTGTGCTTATTTTGTTAATCAGCATTTTCCAGCTTCTCACTCTTTTCTAATCTACCTTTCCAAATACCAACAATTAATTAAATCACCCATTGAAGAAAAGTTATTAATATCTACTGAATTTAGAAAGACTCTGTAACCTGAAGGAAATTACAAACAGTAACTTGTGGCCAAGACATAAATTGCATATGCTTTCATGATTTTAAGGCCCCATGGAAGAAACCATCAACGATTTCTTCCATTTCTATTGCCTTGCTGTTATATCTAGTTAATAAACTACTTGATGTTCACATTGGATTATACTTTTTATAGGTAGGACATGGTATCATGTAGGGAAATTTCTAAAGTTTTAAAGTTATTGTCGACACCATGTGAATCAAATTTAAGACTCTTGTGTACATGGCAGTAATTTAAATAATAAATATCAACAATTTTTCAACAGTTAGAGTAGGAAATATATAAACAATAAAAGCACACTTCACTGGGGAGAAATGATTTGAAGCTAGATTTCTGAACGAGAATAGCATATTTTCTTTTAAAAAGAAATTTACTACTTCAAGTTAAATCTAAGTTTCAGGCAAAGCAGTCTTTGATATTTATTATTTAAGTAATACTGAGAGGTAGGTAGAGCACAAAAGTAATTTTAGATTTTGCTATGGTGACAAATGTGAAATTACAATAGTAGGAGGATGACAGACTCAATCCTATGATAAAAATCACTCCCTATGTTTGTTAACAGTTTCTACACAAAGACTAGTTTCAAGCATTACTATTTAAATAATTCTACCTAGCCAGGTGGGAAGTTTTCAATAAGAGAAGCAGTTTCAGCCTTTCAGAAATTACAATATGCTAAAAATAATTGAATGCATCTGAGTATTTTCAACATCAGCATTTTACAATTCATCATTACTTCTCTTATTTATTTTCCAATTTAAACACCTTTCATAATTCATTAGGAAAGATATAAACTTGTCTTAACAAAAACTTAGATGGTAAAATTATCCATAACATGCATTTAAAAGATATTGCTCCTAGCCTATGTGACAGATTTTTCCCATGCTTAGCTTTTTCCCCTACATAAATGTTCATTTTTATATGTTCCCATCCTCTCACATCAACATTTGTATCCAATTAAAGTTTAAGTAAAAACTCCCACATTGTTTATTATGAAGTTAGTAGAATTTTCTCATATCTTGAAAAACCTGTATGCAGGTCAGGAAGCAACAGTTAGAACTGGACATGGAAAAACAGACTAGTTCCAAATAGGAAAAGGAGTACATCAAGGTTCTATATTGTCACCCTGCTTATTTACCTCATATGCAGAGTACATCATGAGAAACGCTGGGCTGGAGGAAGCACAAGCTGGAATCAAGATTGCAGGGATCAATAAACTCAGATATGCAGATGACACCACCCTTATGGCAGAAAGTGAAGAAGAACTAAAGAGCCTCTTGATGAAAGTGAAAGAGGAGAATGAAAAAGTTAGCTTAAAGCTCAACATTCAGAAAACTAAGATTTTTCTGGGCTCCAAAATCACTGCAGATGGTAATTGCAGCCATGAAATTAAAAGACGCTTACTCCTTGGAAGGAAAGTTATGACCAACCTAGACAGCATATTAAAGAGCAGGGACATTACTTTGCAAACAAAGGTCCATCTAGTCAAGGCTATGGTTTTTCCAGTAGTCATGTATGGATGTGAGAGTTGGACTATAAAGAAAGCTGAGCACCGAAGAATTGATGCTTTTGAACTGTGGTGTTGGAGAAGACTCTTAAGAGTCCCTTGGACTGCAAGGAGATCCAATCAGTACATCCAAAAGGGGAACAGTCCTGGGTGTTCCTTGGAGGGACTGGTGTTGAAGCTGAAACTCCAATACTTTGGCCACCTGATGCAGAGAGCTGACTCACTGGAAAAGACCCCAATGCTGGGAAAGATTGTGGGCAGGAGGAGAAGGGGAAGACAGAGGATGAGACGGTTGGATGGCATCACTGCCACAATGGACATGGGTTTGGGTGGACTCTGGGAGTTGGTGATGGACAGGGAGGCCTGGCCTGCTGTGGTTCATGGGGTCACAAAGAGTCAGACACAACTGAGTGAATGAACTGAACTAAACTGAACTGAATAGAAATCAATATAATAAAACTGCTTGTAAGTTTGAGAACACATTGGTATATTGAATTAATAAACAGTACATTGTGGAATAAAAGCTATGACAAAACCCATACAAGCATATGGTTCTTCTATGACTTTCAACTTCTTCAAATGTGTACATAGCCCTATTCATTTAAGCTTCTCTATTGTTTTTATTTTTTTTATTTTTTTATTCATAAAGCTCTATTTATTCATTTTATATTTACATAAACAATCCATTAAATGGTACTTTGGGGGAGCCTTTCTTGATTGCCTGCCCTTTTTATTAACCATAGGGCCTTATAGAAAATAGAAATTTTATTTATAGCACTTGTTCCACTTTATGTATTTACTTGCTTTGTAAATGTTACTCTCTATACAAAATTAGAAAAAATAGTTAACTTTACAACATTGTATTGGTTTTGCCATATATCAAAATGAATCTGCCACAGGTATACATGTGTTCCCTTCTCTCTTGTTCAAACTTTCCAAATGTTAAAAAAAAAAAAAATTGTATCCTTCAAAAAAAAATTTTTTTTAAGTGTAAAAAAAATTGTTAAAGATCGTTTAATAAATACTTAATGTGTGTTCAGTATTTCCCAGGTACTGGGGATTCAATGACAAATTTGACAAATTAGATTCCAGTTCTTTCCACTATTGGGGCTTTGAATTTATGGTCCCTATCTAACAGGAAGGGAATTAGTCTGCTCTTCATTTGTCTGCCCCTTCATCATTCAGTTCTCACTTAAAGTATATTTCCTGCTCTTTTTCGTGGTGCCTCGGAGGCTGTTGGCCACTTCAGAATGAAGCTGAACATCTCTTTCCTGGCCACTGGCTGCCAGAAGCCCATTGAAGTGGATGATGAATGAAAACTTCGTACCTTTCTACAAGAAGTGTATGGCCACAGAAGTTGATGCTGACGCTCTGGGTGAAGAATGGAAGGGTTCGGTGGTCCGAATCAGTGGCGGGAACGATAAGCAGGGTTTCCCCATGAAGTAGTATGTCTTGACCCATGGCCGAGTTTGCCTGCTACTGAGTAAGGGGCATTCCTGTTACAGACCAAGGAGGACTGGAGAAAGTGCAAATTTGTACGGGGTTGCATTATGGATGCCAATCTGAGGGTTCTCAATTTGGTCATCGTGAAAAAAGGGGAGAAGGATATTCCTGGACTCACTGATACTATAGTGCTTCATCGCCTGGGTCCCAAAAGAGCTAGCAGAATCCATAAACTTTTCAATCTCTCTAAAAGAAGATGATGTCCACCAGTATGTTATGCGAAAGCCCCTAAACAAAGACGGTAAGAAACCTAGGACTAAAGCACCCAAGATTCAGCGTCTGGTGACTCCACGAGTTCTGCAACACAAACACCGGCATATTGCTCTGAAGAAACAGCGTACTAAGAAAAATAAAGACGAGGCTGCAGAATATGCTAAACTTTTGGCCAAGAGAATGAAGGAGGCCAAAGAAAAACGGCAGGAACAGATTGCCAAGAGATGGAGGCTGTCCTCTCTGAGAGCTTCTACTTCTAAGTCTGCGGCTAAGTCACTTCAGTCGTGTCCGACTCTGTGCGACCCCATAGACAGCAGCCCACCAGGCTCCCCGTCCCTGGGATTCTCTAGGCAAGAACACTGGAGTGGGTTGCCATTTCCTTCTAAGTCTGCTGCTGCTGCTGCTAAGTCGCTTCAGTCGTGTCCGACTCTGTGCGACCCCATAGACGGCTGCCCACCAGGCTCCGCCGTCCCTGGGACTCTCCAGGCAAGAACACTGGAGTGGGTTGCCATTTCCTTCTCCAAGTCTGAGTCCAGTCAAAAATGAGATGTTCTAAGAGTAACAAATAAATAAGATCAGACATCAAAAAATAAATAAAGTATATTTCCTTAGGCCCTCTGTGATCATCCTCTTTGATGGGCCACTACTCCATCCCCAATTTCGTATCACAAAACTGTGCTTGAATTTCATTACTTTTTGAAATTATTTTATTCACATTTTTGCTTACTTTTTTCTTACTTTTCTATCCAAGTAGAATGAAAGTCCCACAGAGTATACCTTTATGGTACCTCCAGTAATGCAGATTATACTTTGTGCATGGTAGAGTTTCAATTAATATTTCTTAAATTAATTAATCAATAAGAAAATAAATAAGTAAATGTTCCTGACAATATGAAGTTAACTTCTGTTGGGGGCTTCCATTCTAAGGAATGATTCATTTACAAAGGCTATCTTAAGATGCAGTGGCATGCAAACCATAGGAACAGAGAACTGACTGAATCCATTGGTCGAACAGAGCTTGTTGTTGTTCAGTCGCTCAGTCATGACCAACTCTTTACAACCCAATGGACTGCAGCACACCAGGCTTCTCTGTCCTTCACCATCTCCCAGAACTTGCTCAAACTCATGTCTATTGAGTCAATGATGCCATCCAACTATCTCGTCCTCTGTTACCCCCTTCTCTTCCTGCCTTCAATCTTTCCCAGCATCAGGGTCTTTCCTAACGAGTCAACTCTTCATATAAAGTGGCCAAAGTATTGGAGCTTCAGCTTCAGCATCAGTCCTTCCAATAAATATTCAGAACTCTTTTCCTTTAGGATTGACTAGTTTGATATCTTTGCAGTCCAAGAGTCAAGAGTCTTCTCCATCACCACAGTTCAAAAGCATCAATTCTTTGGCTCTCAGCTTTCTTCATGGTCCAACTCTCACATCTATACATGACTACTGGAAAAGCCATAGCTTTGACTATACAGATCTTTGCCAAAAAGTAATGTCTCTGCTTTTTAATATGCTGTCTAGATTTGTCATAACTTTTCTTCCAAGGAGCAAGTATCTTTTAATTTCATGGCTACAGTTACCATCTGCAGTGATTTTGGAGCCCAGGAAAATAGAATCTGTCACTGTTTCCATTATTTCCCCATCTATTTGCCATGATGGAGACGGAAATGGAAACCCACTCCAATATTCTTGCCTGGAGAATTCCACGGATGAATGAGTCTGGTGGGCTATAGTCCTAGGTGTCACAAAGAGTCAGACCTGACTAACTAACACAACACACACAATTTGCCATGAAGTGGTGGGACTGGATGCCATGATCTTAGTTTTTTGAATGTTGAGTTTTAAGCCAGCTTATTCACTCTCCTTTTTTACCTTCATCAAGATGCTCTTTAGTTCCTCTTTGCTTTCTGCCATAAGGGTGATGTCATCTGCATATCTGAGGTTATTGATATTTCTCCGAGCAATCTTTATTCCAGCTTGTGCTTCATCCAGACCAGCATTTCTCATGATGTATTCTGCATATATAAGAATTCTAGCCTTTTTTTTCCTGACCACTATTTCCACAAGTGACCCTATAAAGAAAAATAACTATGTACAATCAGTTATTATCTAGCAGTCCTCATTCTTCTGAGTTTACTTCTGCCATTAAATAAGTTTCTCCATTCATTCTCTCAAAGAATGTAATTTTTGTGTGAGTTTGATATTGTGTAATAGGAGATAACTGTGGGATGACTTAAGATCGTAGGTTCAAATTGTATCCCATTTGTATCCCTCTCTCTAAGTTGTGGTCCATTATTCCTTCCTGCATGCGTGAGTGCTCACTCTCCAAGTTGTGTGAACTCTTTGGAATTCATGTAACCCTTCAGACTCCTCTGCCCATGGAATTTTCCAGGCAAGAATACTGGAGTGAGTTGCCATTTCCTACTGCAGGGTATCTTCCTGACCCAGGGATTGAACCCACATCTCCTGTAACTCTTGCATTGGCAGGCAGATTTTTGATCACTATGCCACCTGAGAAGCTCTTTTTCCCTCCTGCCTCTGACTTTTCCCAGTGATCTTATTTAAATGGTAAAGTAATAGATACCAAATGAAAACACTGGAAATGATTGCTTAATAGGCAACTTACAATATCTAGTATACTTGTGAAAGAATTAGCAGTTTCAGATAAACTCAAACTACTTCTACCATAATAAGCACTCACAAATTTCTCTGTAAGGCAATGAGTCTGCCCTGCCATTTCCAAGTTTATATACATTAGTGAAATGTTACCTAAAAAGAAAAAAAGTGGGCCATTTTCAACTTTACTTTGCCACTTTTAGTCTTTGAATTTTTATGGTTTCCTAATGTCTTCTGCAGTTGCTTAATTTCTTCACACTTCAGCAGTCATGGTTAATTCATGTCACATAGCTGTTGGGAATGGACTGACCTGAAAACTGCCCAAGTCATTGAATGAAGAATAATTCTGTAAAGACAATTAAATATCAGAGAACTTTTCTCAGAGAGGGTTGAGTTAAGGTCTTCTACAGTGTCCTTGTAAATTTAACTGTTCTTGGCATTACAATGTCACCTAACTTGAAACGTGATGAGGTGTAGAAACTCTTTCCTGTGTGCACTGTATTTACCTTTTTTTTCAAAACCATCCTTATAAATCTAATATGCTCTGTTTGGAGGGCTTAGCCATAGTTCTGTTGGTAAATTATTTGCAAAATATTTTTCTTATCTGTAAAATATTTAGGTGGCACAAGAGCCTCATGAAGTTCTAACATCCTGCCAGAGCACAGGTTGCTAAAACATGACAATCATCCTATTACTCCTACTTAAGAATCCGGCTTCCAGGTACCTGTGGTACAAGATGAAATCCCTTTATTTGTATCTCAAGATTCTCCACCTTCTACAGTTGCTCTTCCTCATGTTAACGCTCATATCTCTGATACACACACATGATCCACACTCACGGGGTGGTTCAGCATTTGGTTTACCTTTCAGGAATCATAACTAAACGACACTCAAAAATGTGGCCCATGTTCCTGGGCGGATCCATGAACCATCTCTTATAGGCTGTGACAGTATAAGTTGAGGGACAAAAAGGGATTCAGACGTTTTTACAGTAATTTGGCATGGCCATGACATTCAAGCATATGATCAGTGCATTTCTTTTTGCAGTTTTCATACTTCCAAACTGGCTCTGTGGGTAGTATAAAGCAGGACATGCAGGCTGGTCACACTCACTCAAACCGCATTACAGTCTGTAACTGAGTTTGACCAAATTTATAGAAATATGTGAGAACATCTCAATGTATATTTATATTTTTGACATTTTTAGAATTGTTTTAATTTTTAATCAAACCTGGTTTCAGATTTCAGTTTAATATTCTTAGCTAAATTAGGGAAGAAAATTTTCTGTTATTTTAAATTCTAATTTAATTATGGGGATGTAGGACATCAGACATTTTTGTCAAGATACACCTTTTCAAAATACAGCAACAGTCATAAACTAAATTATGGTTGTGAAGAAATGAAAATTAAAAGTATTTATATTATACTATATATATTATTATATTATACTATATAGGATACTATATACTGTATTATAAAGCCTGTTTAATATCCATAATTGATGATGAAGTTCCAACATTAATATGTTCTAGCTAATGTGCTGGCTAATGGGGCAAAGGAAACAATGAAACTTAAATAGCTTTTAAACTCAAAACATAAAGAAAGATTAAAAACCAAAAGTGCTCTATAAAAAAAGAAATAGTATTGAGTTAAAAAGGTGATGGAAAGAATGTTTAGTATTTTATATGTAACCATTAGTATGTTGTGAGTTTATTATAAGTAGCTCTGTGAATTGCTAACACTAAAAGCATATGTATACTTAACTGCTGAATTTTTAATGCAAGACCACTCCTCAGGCATTAGCATGAAAAACAGTGGGTGGAACTTCAGCAAAGAAGATAGTTCAGTACAAATTTTCAGTGACACTATACATCAACTTGAGAAACAAACTAATGACATGGAATACTAACTCAGAGGATAAGTAAAGCTAGTAAAGTACTTTTTAATGCAATTTTAAAAATCCAGAGATATTCTTAGCATTGGCAGTCTTTTCAGTATAAGTGCAATTTGCCCGAACACTTTTTAGCTTCATTGTTAAAAAAACACAACTATACATGAAGTGCATAAAAATAGTTTGGAGTTCAAATCTTGTGTAGGAATATGCTCTTGCTACAGTTCCAAAGACAAGGAAGCATTCTGGAGTAATTAGCCAGTTTTTCTGGTTCTGGAGTATTAATCCCCACAACTGCCTTACTTCATTGGAATGTTTTGATAGTAAAAGAAAAATGTTAACTCCACTAAATAATGTGTTTACATGTGTGCATGCTAAATCACTTCCGTCATGTCTGACTCTTTGAGACCTCACGGACTGTAGCCCTTGAAGCTCCTCTGTCCGTGGAATTCTCCAGGCAAGGATACTAGAGTGGGTTGCCATGCCCTCCTCCAGTGGATCCTCCCAACCCAGGATTCGAACCCACATTTCTTATTCTTCTGCATTGGCAGGTGGGTTCTTTACCACTAGTGCCACCTGAAGCCTTAGTAATGTGTTTAGGATGTAGTAAAAAATTATGATATTAGAAACTGAAATTTCACATTTCAGATTATTTTCTTTATTAGGAAATAATATGAAAGCTGATCACAAAGTATTGTTGCAGTTTTCAAGTACAGTGGCCATCAAGGAGAAAAGTTCTGTAGAAAATATTTGGATGACAGAAAGAAACAGTATACGGTATGGAAAAAAAAATTTAATGTCAATATATTCAAATCATAAATTGAGCCTCAGGACATGTTACTTGTTTGGAATTTGGAGCTTTTAGTGATCTTAATACATTCATGCAGTGGAAAAATGCAATATGTTTTTCATGGCAGATAAGTCTTATAGGTAAAAATCAAAGGTGAGAATCTTTGAGAAAAAAGTGTTATTATGTGGTCCAGCATTTAATAACAATTATTAAGCAAGCAGGTAATGATCTTGATAAATTTTATCTGTGGAAAGTTATCATCAATAAGGACCTTATGAATTTGATAGAATGATATAAATTAATTTTCTATCTAAAGAATATTCACTTCTCAGTCGTATCCGACTCTTTGCGACCCCATGGACTGTAGCCTATCAGCCTCCTCCGTCCATGGGATTTTCCAGGCAAGAGTGCTGGAGTGGATTGCCATTTCCTTCTCCAGGGGATCTTCCTGAGCCAGGAATCGAACCAGGGTCTCCCGCATTGCAGGCAGACGCTTTACCATTTGAGCCACCAGGGAAGCCCTATCATATATTAATGGAATCTAAAATCAGTTTCTTTCATCATAAGTTAAATTAAGTTTTGCAATAACTTGCAGTATAAAATGTTGGCACTAGCTGCTGATGAAGCATTGAAGATGAGTTTTGAAAATATAGCATCCTGGATAAAAGTTAAAAATGAATACCTTGAACTTGCTGAAATTACTTTAAAACCACTTTCACTGCCATCAACATATTGTTGTGAGTCTGATTTCTCCACAGTTAGTTTATTTATTTATTTATTTTATTGATTGATTGATCGATTTTTGCTGCCCTGTGTGGCTTGTGGGATCTTATTTCCCTGACCAGGAATAGAACCTGAGTCCCCAGCAATGGAAGGGCAGAGTCCTAACAACAGGACTATCAGGTAATTTCATTTATAATGAGTTGATAAAAAACTGAAATAGTTTATATATGTCATTCTCTATAAATAAGAGTTGTTTTTGAGAGAACCTATATTCAATAAATTAATAAGCAAGGAACAAATTTATTGTTACTTTAAAAATGTTATATTTTGATGTGTAGGATATTTCTTCAAAGGGTGAAATAGGTTCTCAATATACAGAGAATTTCTATTTTACTCATAACTTTTAATTTCTGTTATGACACTACAGGTTCAAGTGTAATAGTGATTTTCTATCTGAATCACAGTGATGCAATTTTCAACGAACAATGTACATATTTTTAATTTTTTTCCTTGTAATGCATTTTTATTGTATTTGTTAAATGTAATTTTTCTCTTGAATATAATAACAACTTGGCTTGTATTGGTTTTAATTTCATTTTCCTAGTAATTTATTTTATTGAATTTTAGAAAAGTATAAGTTTGCAACAGAAATGCAATTTTTCAAAAAATGAATTTTTTTGCTCTAAATAATTGAGCAGTGTCCTATATTTCTCTTCTTATCATGAATGATACAGCGCTGGGAACACAGGAAATGCTCAGCAAATAACTGTATATATATAGATTTATATCAATCAATTTGGGTTATATTTTCTAAAGGGAATAATTCCCCCTAGTGGATAACTGTACTATAGAGAGATTCTTTTTCTCTGCCAGTTTCCAGCACTAGGAATCATTAAAGTACACAGCAGGAATCTTACCACTGTCCCTGCTCTATTCTAATGCTTCAGCAATGTCAGCTATCTATTCCTTTCTGGAGAAAGTACCTAAGGCAAGCCACAGCATCAGGCTTCAAGCAAGTGGGAAGAACAGTATTTGGTAACCTCTTAATAGGGACATGGACAGGTGTACCTGGCCAATAATATCTTAACTGTGATATTGACCAACAAATGTCAACTCTGGATCCATGTAAGGGTTTGGCTCTTTAAGATACCCCATCAAAATGAAAATAACTCTGAACATTTAGCTTGTCATTGTTTTATGATTTATGTAACTGTAAGGGTGAAGGGGGAAGTAGGGTTTTAGAGATAGGATTCATCAGCTCCATAATTTCTTTGTGAAAGTATATTACCTCCCACAGAATCATATGGCCCGATCTCATCTCCTAGTTCTATCTGTACTACACAATGAGAGGGGAGTTCCCTGTTTCTTTTTACAGCTGCCTCAATTATTTGTGTGTATCTCCTAGTTAAAACCAAAACAGAACTGTCAGGATAAATTATATACATAGATACATGTATATATGCATGTGCATGCTCAGTTGCTTCCATGTGTCTGACTCTTTGTGAACCTATGGACTACTGCCCACCAGGCTCCTCTGTCCATGGAGATTCCCCAGGCAAGAATACTGGAATGGGTTGCATGCTCTCCTCCAGGTGATATTCCCCACCCAGGGATCAACCCATGACTTCTGCAACGCAGGCAGATTCTTTACCACTGAGTCATCTGAAACAACTGTAAAAAATAAACAATCAAATAACAGTAAATTTCTGATACTCATGATAAACCTTAAACCTGAACAAAACTCATATTTGTACTTATTTTTCTTTTAGATTTTAAGCATCATATTAAATACGAACATGCTGTATTTCATATTAGTCTGATGTTAGACAAAGATTCATTCTCCTTCATAGTAAATTTTCACCTTTCTTCTTGAAGAATTGATTTCTTCCCCAGTGGTTTGTAATATTTTCCTACAATTTGGAAACTTGGACCATGTGAAAATATTCTTATGAAAATTTGGGATTTCCTATATTCATGAATTTAATTCAGCTTTGCTAAATTTAAGAGAAAAACTTTTGTTCTTATTACCATGGACCAATTCCTGGGTTATTTAAAAGCTGGGTAGCTTTTGCCTTGAGAGACTATAATATTGGTATAAATTTTCCAATTTTTGCCAGGTCCTATAACATACTTGACATCACAAGTCACTGTCTATTTTTACTGCCAACCAAGATGCAATACTGGAAATTGTAATACCAAGGCAGATGTAGTAAAAGATACCAGTGTGTGAATAAATCTCAGAAAACTATGTTCCTTTTAACCCTCTGGTGAGCAAGGCAGAGTACTTCTAGGCAAAGGAGTGGGATCTACAAGGATAATGTGGATAATTCTTCATAAATTCAAAACTGTGAATGAGCATGATGTCAAAGCAAACTGTACAAAGTTCCATATTCCTCCGAATAAAGCAAGCACAATTTCCTCTTTGTTCTAAATCCTTGTGCAACTAAAGCAATACCATAGAATATCTGAAAAGTATCAAAGACTGTGATGTGATCAGAACATTTCTTAAGAAGAATAAAAGCATGTAAGAATTCTGCTGCCTTTTGTATTTGAAGATTTAATGTTAGGAAACCAGTCAAGCTGGGATTTTGCTTGACCAAAGGTAAACAAAAGAATATTCATGAAAGGGCAAAATGAAACAATATTCCATCTCTGCATTTAATTGTTAGTTTCATCCAGAAATATAAAGTCAAGGTATCCTTATGGAAGTTCATCAGGGAAATGGCAAAAGCAAACTGAAACAGCTAATGGTCCTTGATCTCCTCTTTAATACCTATATTACATATAATGTCTATACTCCAGTATTTGGGAGTTAGAGAAAACTTTTGCTTTAGACATTTTTGTGTGTGAAATCAGTCTTAGAGAAATCACTTTATGGTCTAGTCCAAGTAAGAATTACTTTTTGTCTTTAAGACTTTAAGTGACTAGAACAATTATATTGCATAACATTTTAATCAAAGTCAGCTCTTTTACATAAAACTTGCAATCAAAGTCTTGATGTGTTCGACACCCTTGGGTTATTTCAGGGCTCCTATAAAGAACAATTGAGCGTGCTCATTTCCTTCCTGAAGTGACAAGGTAGATGCCATTACTATTTCATAGATTTCTTACCTTTCTTTTCCAATTGCATGAACCAAGTATGCACTTTCAGAGAAGGCAATGGCACCCCACTCCAGTACTCTTGCCTGGAAAATCCCATGGATGGAGGGGCCTGGTGCACTGCAGTCTATGGGGTCGCTATGAGTCGGACACAACTAAGCAATTTCACTTTCACTTTTCACTTTCATGCATTGGAGAAGGAAACGGCAACCCACTCCAGTGTTCTTGCCTGGAGAATCCCAGGGACAGGGAAGCCTGGTGGGCTGCCGTCTCTGGGGTCGCACAGAGTCAGACACGACTGAAGCGACTTAGCAGCAGCAGCAGCAACAAGTATGCACTTTTTCTCTAAATGTGAATACTTATTACAGTTAATTTATTTGCATATGTGTATAAGTGAATTACACATGGTTTTCAATAACCTACCAATAATATTCCTTAGGGAATGGCATTCGTTCTCTTTTCTTAATTGTTCTGTTCTGTTCAGTTCAGTTCATTCGCTCAGTCGTGTCTGACTCTTTGCAACCCGCAGCACGCCAGGCCTCCCTGTCCATCACCAACTCCCAGAGTCCATCCAAACCCATGTCCATAGAGTCAGTGATGCCATCCAACCATCTAATCCTCTGTCGTCCCCTTCTCCTCCTGCCCTCAATCTTTCCCAGCATCAGGGTCTTTTCCAGTAAGTCAGCTCTTCGTATCAGGTAGCCAAAGTATTGGAGTTTCAGCGTCAATCTTTTAGGATAGACTGCTTGGATCTCCTTGCAGTCCAAGGGACTCTCAAGAGTCTTCTCCAACACCACAGTTAAAAAGCATCAATTCTTCAGCACTCAGCTTTCTTTATAGTCCAACTCTCAATCCATACATGACTACTGGAAAAACCATAGCCCTGACTAGAAGGACCTTTGTTGACAAAGTAATGTCTCTACTTTTTAATATGCTGTCTAGGTTGGTCATAACTTTCCTTCCAAAGAGTAACCGTCTTTTAATTTCATGGCTGCAATCACCATCTGCAGTGATTTTGGAGCCAAGAAAAATAGTCAACCACTGTTTCCACTGTTTCCCCATCTATTTCCCATGAAGCGATGGGACTATATGCCATCATCTTAGTTTTCTGAATGTTGAGTTTTAGGCCAACTTTTCCACTCTTCCCTTTCACTTTCATCAAGAGGCTTTTAGTTCTTCTTCACTTTCTGCCATAAGGGTGGTGTCATCTGCATATCTGAGGTTATTGATATTTCTCCCGGCAATCTTGATTCCAGCTTGTGCTTCCTCCAGCCCAGTGTTTCTCATGATGTATTCTGCATATAAGTTAAATAAGCAGGGTGACAATATACAGCCTTGATATACTCCTTTTCCTATTTGGAACCAGTGTGTTGTTCCATGTCCAGTTCTAACTGTTGCTTCCTGACCTGTATATAGGTTTCTCAAGAGGCAGGTCAGGTGGTCTGGTATTCCCATCTCTTTCAGAATTTTCCACAGTTTGTTGTGATCCACACAGTCAAAGGCTTTGGCATAGTCACTAAACCTGAAATAGATGTTTTTCTGGAACTCTCTTGCTTTTTCCATGATCCAGCGGATGTTGGCAATTTGATCTCTGGTTCTTCTGCCTTTTGTAAAACCAGCTTGAACATCTGGAGGTTCACGGTTCACCTATTGCTGAACCCTGGCTTGGAGAATTTTGAGCATTACTTTCCTAGCGTGTGAGATGAGTGCAATTGTATATTAGTGTTAATCACTATATAGAACTTGCCAATATTACCTATTATCATGTTAAGGTTAATGGAAAAGAGAAACAGGATAGGACAATTTAGATATAGAAAAGTGTTTCTATAAGAAACTCTGGAGAGTTTTGACTGAGAGAAGACACAGTGGCCTCTTTCCTCAGCAAGTAGATCCTTTTTAGATAAGTCTCATGTTTTAGCAAACTTTATAGTTTAATATCCTCTTTCATCACCTCCAGTAGCACTCCTCTGTAGTCTAATAACTGAAGTCCTTCTGAGGCAGGAGGCAGATGGACCCTCCCAGGGTAAAGTGATTGCAGATTCATTTCCTATGGACAAAAACTCCAAGACAAGACTAGCAGAACAATTAAGATGAGGAGGCTGGGCCCTGCCCAGACCACAAATTTTTCGTTCTGAAATCAAGAAACCTCTGAGACCACACATGCACAGAAAAAGGTTCCTTGCAGGCCAAACAGGGAACAATGATAAGGGATGCTATATCCAGATGCCTTTTTGGTAAAATCCATCTCGGCTAAGAGATGCATGTGCACACAAGGGAGGATCCTACGATATACCAAAAAGATCTGTGAACCAGGCAAATCAAAATGATTGGCCAAAGGAAACATGGACAAAAAAGTCATTGAAACTGCCACAAGGATGCAACTCAGTGACTCTCTCTACCTCATGGTCTATCCACATGTACTGTGCTTTTTTCCCCCTCTTAATAAATACTTTACCTTCTTCACTACTTCCTTCTTTGGGGAAGTTCTTTTCTGTAAAGCCAAAGGCTTTCACTTGACACTTTCCCTTGTCACTGATCACTGGTCTAGTGGCTAAGATCTGGAACTATCACCACCTCAGTCTCTTGCTGGAAACCCAAGCCCTGCTCCAGCCATTGCAGGCTGAGGCCACCCAAGATCACTTCTAAAGAGGGTGTTATTTGGGGGCATGTGAAATGCTTTTTTATATCTAAGACTCTTAGTAACAACAACAAAATGTTTTCAATTAATCCAGACTATTGGATAAAGAGTGGGGCAAAATTCATTGTGCTAACATTACTTCCACATAATAAACCCATTCTCGATCCTTATCAATTCAAATTACCAAAAACAAAGAGTTAAATTATTTTAGACAATGCAAAAAGAAAATGTCTTGGCAATATTTAGAAAGAAATATATCTATATTTACTGAAATGCCTAAGAGAATTTATGAAATTTATACACAACTTTTACTGAAAAATAATTGGATGCCACCCACAGTATACTATAAAAATTCTAATTTTCCAGTCTTTTTCATTCTGAAACCATTAGCATTCTTCAGTAACACAGAAATTGAAAAACAACAGTTCTTGCCTAATGTTTGACAAAACAGAATTCTGTTACATCATTATAAATTCTTATTTCTATTCTCTGAAAATAATCTAAGATTTCTTTTAAATAGCTAAATTTTAAAAATTCTCTTATTCATTTTATACTTTCAAAGACCATCCAAAACTAACATCAATCCATACCTTCCTATAAGTCAACACAATTTGAATATTTAGAGGCCATCATATGTCATTGGGCTACAATTTTCAACATATAAGCAGTTAAATCATAGTTATATATCCTATGGTCCTACTACTGAGAACAAAATTAAAAAATTATCAGGAAACAATATGAATTTGTTAATTAATCAAATGAATATGTATATTCCTTTCTCAACCAAAAAATCTGATGTACTCTTGCAAATTACCAGTCCCTTAAGCATACTTAGGGTATATTGAAAATCTAGTTTATTATATTCTTTATTAAAATTATTGACTTGTCAAAATATGTGGTACGTAGTTCAGTATTAGGAAATATTATCTAAAACAAAATCCAGAAAGAGGAAGAGAGAACTCTTTACTCTTATGACAAAGTTGTGGCTGTTTAGTTGCTAAGTCATGTCCAACTCTTTGCAATCCCATGGACTGCCGCATGCTAGGCTCCCCTGTGCTTCACTATCTCTTGGAGTTTGCTCAGACTTACATCTATTGAGTCAATGATGCCATCCAACCATCATCAACCCCTTCTCCTGCTGCCTTCAATCTTTCAAAATAGGAAGAATAATCACTATACTTTTAATTATTTCCTTCTCTGAACTAAATTATTTAGATTTCTCTTACCTGACAGACTAGATGCAAATGTTTGGTACTTTATAATAATTCCTCCAGTGTCCTTCAATTTGATTTCTGAGCAGATTTAGATATTTTCTTTTTTCTTACTTTGTAACAGAGCAGGAAGCTGTGCATTTCCCTACAGACAATTCATGGACAACAGCCTAGCTTGTGGCTCACTTTAGTCCTTATCCATCTGAATTGAAAATGCTCTCACAAGATTTCTTCTCAATCACCAAAACTAAGTTGTTTTCTCTCCACATTTCTACTGCCACTTACTCTGTACTTTGATGCTACAATACCAATTCAAACTTACTCCTCTGTTCCTACGCCTAATGAAAAAGATTCATCTATCAGTAAAATTGATAAAATCTGTCAGCAAAATGAGTACGGTCTTTCATCTTAATTTTTAAAAGAAATGAATCATAAATGAAACATTTGGATTTGGTTTATCATTTTCATTTTGAAAGAAAATAACGTATTTGCTATTTACCACTTAAGAATAGGTTTAATATTCACACAAGAATTTTCATATAAAAGTGAATTATTTTAAGTGATATTTATGTCAATGTGAAAAAATAGAATGTTTACCAGAGGCAATAATTTGGAAGAGACCAATCTCCAAATATATTTGTAAGTGGATTGAGAGTTTTGTAATTAGAGTTCCCAGATCACAATGTTATTGGGAAGTTTCCATAGAAATCAATATTTCCACTTCAAGTCAATCAGGTTACGTTGTCCACTGGCAAAATAATTACATTTGTCTTACACATGTTAGCTAGAGATAAAGTTTCTGAAACTTTAAAATAATAGTCACTCAAAATAGTATCATTTTATATTGGAATACTTCCATTAAAAAGTTAAAACTAGAAAAAAAAGAGACCAAATAAAAATAACAAAACACATAAACATATTTAGAGATTGTGATTTCTTAAAAACCCTGTCACGAATAGTAATTATTTCTTAAAACAAATTTTAATGCTTTTGGTTGATTTAAATGCAGCTTTCCTGTTTTTAAACTGAATTGACTTAATTGTGTGGTTATATCTATACATTTTCCTGCCACATATCATATTTAATTATATCCAAATCCATGTACTGGATTACATTTAGCCTGTATCTCTCTGTAAATAATGCCATAGCCATTTATTTCTGTGTAAGTATTTGGCCCTTGGGAAGATTTGTGAAAAGGAGAGAAGTGGTGAGCTACCCTCTTATTTTATCTTTTAAAGATTTTAATATCTATTTAGTGCAATGTGAGGACAATGCAACTATCCTTAAGGCTACAGTTCAGTTCAGTTGCTTAGTTGTGTTGGACTCTTTGCAACCCCATGGACTGCAGCATGCCGGGTTTCCTTGTCCATCACCAACTCCCAGAACTTGCTCAAACTCATGTCCATTGAGTCGGTGACGCCATCGAACCATCTCATCCTCTGTCGTCCTCTTCTCTTCCTTTCCTCAATCTTTCCCAGCATCAGAGTCTTTTCAAATGAGTCAGTTCTTCACATCAGGTGGCCAAAGTATTGGAGTTTCAGCTTCAGCATCAATCCTTCCAATGAATATTCAGGACTGATTTCCTTTAGAATGTACTGGTTGGATCTCCTTGCAGTCCAAGGGACTCTCAAGAGTCTTCTCCAACACCACAGTCCAAAAGCATCAGTTCTTCAGTGCTCAGCTTTCTTTATAGTCCAACTCTCACATCCATACATGACTACTAGAAAAAACCATAGCTTTGACTATACAGACATTTGTTGGCAAAGTCATGTCACTGTTTTTTAATATGCTGTCTAGGTTCCTCATAGCTTTTCTTCCAAGGAACAAGGGTCTTTTAACTTCATGGCTGCAGTCACCATCTGCAGTGATTTTGGAGTCCAAAAAAATTAAGTGTCTCACTGTTTACATTGTATCCTCATCTATTTGCCTTGAAGTGATGGGACCAAATGCCATGATCTTAGTTTTCTGAACGTTGAGCTTTAAGCCAACATTTTCACTGTCCTCTTTCACTTTCATCAAGAGGCTGTTTAGCTCCTCTTTGCTTTCTGACATAAGGGTGGTGTCTCATCTGCATATCTGAGGTTATTGATATTTCTCCTGGCAATCTTGATTCCAGCTTGTGCTTCATCCAGCCTGCCATTTCACAGGATGTACTCTGCTTATAAGTTAAATAAGCAGGGTGACAATATACAGCCTTGACGTACTCTTTTCCCAATTTGGAACAAGTCTGTTTTCCATGTCCAGTTCTAACTGTTTCTTCTTTACCTAAATACATATTTCTCAAGAGGCAGGTCAGGTGGTCTGGTATTCCCATCTCTTTAAAATTTTCCACAGTTTGTTGTGATCCACACTTTCAAAGGCTTTGGTGTAGTCAATAAAGCAGTAGATATTTTTCTGGAACTCTCTTGCTTTTTCAATGATCCAATGGCTGTTGGCGATTTGATCTCTGGTTCCTCTGCCTTTTCTAAATCCAGCTTGAACATCTGGAAGTTCACAGTTTATGTACTGTTGAAGCCTGGCTTGGAGAATTTGGGGCATTACTTTGCTGGAGTGTGAGGTAAGTGCAATTGTGTGGTAGTTTGAACATTCTTTGGCATTGCCTTTCTTTGGGCTGCAGTTAACTATTGCTAATTGTTGCTGGTATGATGCAGATCATGTTTTCTCTTTTGAATGCCAACTTTATGGTTCAAGAATTCAACGCAAGCTTATTTACTCTTACCAGTTCAAGTCTTAACTCTTCAGATCTACCATCAATCTTCATCCCTGTGCTAAAAATTGGTTTCAAAATATATAATTGATAAAATATAACTATGGATTTTCGGTCCAATCCTCCTGGATCTCTCTAAAAATTTTGGTTTTCACTAACCAGATTCTTAAAACAATTTCTTCTTTAGCTCTGTTTTAGTTTATTTTTGCAATTCCTTAATATTTTTTGTTGTTGTTGTATGTATGTTTCTGCATCATAAAAATTGACATTTTCTGGTCTTGTTCTTAATTTCCACATAGATTACTCCAAACAATTTTATCGCTTAAATTGCTGTTTTAGTGTAAATGATACAAATCTTTTCCTAAAGCTTCCTGATCACCAGATTAGTTACTCCATTTTATGACAATATATTTATTCACCCTTATTTTTTATTATTTTTTGTTAAGTATATTTCTGTTAATCCCCCTGACTTGCTATCCTTTCTCTTCCTTAACTCATTCTGTTGATATATCTATCCAAGATTTGTCACAAATGTCTTCATGTTAATGAAAAACACTTCTTGATTTTCCAAAATGAATATGATTATTTCTTCTGTATGAGTTTTGTTTTTTTCTTTTTTAATGGCACTTGTCTTACTCTACCTGTGCTTTTTTTTCCCCCCTTATTATCTATTTGATTGTTTAATCCTGTCGGTAAAATTATAATCTTTTGTATGTGTCTTAGCTTGTCAAATATCCCCTTTGGGGTCTTAACTTTTGTTTTGCTAAAACAAAACACCATAGACTGGGTGGCTTATAAACAAAGGGAATTTATTGCTGTGAGTTGTAGAGGCTAGGAAGTGCAAGATCACAGGATCCAGTTCTGGTGAAGGTCACTTCACAGTTTATAGCTGGCACTTTCTCTGTGTGTCCTCATGTGATGGAATTCAGAGTGAAGCTCTCTGAGGTCTGTCTTAAAATATCACTAATCCCATTCATGAAGGCTCCACCTTCACTGACCTAATTACCTGCCAAAGGCCCCACCTTCTAATACTATCATCTTTGAGGATTAGGATTTTAACATATAGATTTGGGAGAGGGCACAGACAAGAGCTTCCCTGTAGCTCAAATGGTAAAGAATCTGCCTGCAATGCAGGAGACTTGTGTTTGATCCCTGGGTTGGGAAGATCCTCTGGAGAAGGGAATGGCAGTCCACTCCACTGTCTTGCCTGGGGAATCACATGGACAGAGGAGCCTGGTGAACTACAGTTCATGAGATTGCAAAGAGCCAGACATGACTGAGCAACTAACACCACCACTACCACACCACAGACATTCAAGTCTACAGCAGCAGGAATCATGAGATGCCCAAGTGGCACAGTGGTAAAGAACTTGCTTGCCAATGCAGGAGACACAAGACGGGGGTTCAATCCCTGGGTCATGGCAACTCACTCCAGTATTCTTGCCTGGAGAATCCCATGGACAGAGGAGCCTGGCAGTCTACTATCCATAGATTTACAATGTCGAACAGGACTGAGCATGCCACACCATGCAGTAAGGATGAGATCTAATATCTTAATGCCCTTGTTTTTCCTGCAAAGTCTAGGATATAGTGCCTTCAACATATTGAGTAGATAACTGAATTTAATGTTTCCACCTTCTCACAATTTTCATTTGGAGATTTAAAAAAAGTCTCATAAAATAATCCATTAGACAGTTGTTTTTTATTTATTTATTTTTATCTTTGGTCTGGGCCATATGGCATGTGGGATCCTAGTTCCTCTACCAGGGATTGAACTTGCACTCCCAGCACTGGAAGCATGGAGCCTTAAACACTGGATTCCCAGTGAAGTCCCTATAATACAGTTGTGGAAGAAGGAAGAAGTTAGATAGCAGATGTGATCTACATTTGAAATAATTGGAAAAGAAAGCAAAGACATGCATCCAGCTGAGATAAAGAGGTAATTGGAGAGTTCAGCTTGCAATACATTGATACCAAGAAAATATTCATGACGAAACTAGAAAGGAGCCTGGACGCCCCATACAGATATATGGCAACCTTTGACCTCTACAATATGATAAAATCTTTAGGACCAATTTTTCCCTACATAAAATATGTTTATCAGAATTAGTTGATTATATACCTTGATTTGCCCTGGGATAGTCCAGGTTTTCACTATTATCTTTAAACAATTCACTGACTCCTTTATCTCTCAAAAATGTACCAGTTTGAATGATGAATTACATGGTCATTTAACTAAAGCAATATACATACACATTATCATATATGAAATAGATAACCAAAAAGGATATACTGTATAACACAGGGAACTATGATATATTCAATATCTTGTAAAATCTATAAGTGAAAAAAATCTGAAAAAGAATAAATATATTTACCTATAACTGAATTATTTTACTGTACACCTGAAACTAGAACAACATTGTTAATCAACTATACTTCAATAAAAATAAGCAAAATTTAAAAAAAATAATAAAAAATACACAAAGCTGGGTAGTTTGTCTAATCTATATCTCTATGGTTACCAATCTGTATCTTAAAAATTCACACATTTGTCACATTTCCAGCAAAATTATTTATACTGAATTTGACATGACTGGCATACTAATTAATTATAAATTAATGAAAGGCAAGAATAACTGTGTTCTTTCCTTCACTGTGCCTAACAGGGCCTTGCACTTTATTGGCTCTTCCTTGGGTTTTATGATATTGGACACATGTTCTACCAGGCAGGTATTAAAAGCTCTCATTGAGAGTCATTGGTATCAAGGGCTCTTGATTAAGTCAGACATAATACTTTTTCAGGTGATTTTGTATGCTAGCAAACTGGATAGAGCTTTGTAAAACTAACAAACATATTAAAAAGAATCTACATGCCTAACTGAAAGCAGATTTGTCATTGACTCATAATAGAAGCCGGAGAAGGCAATGGCACCCCACTCCAGTACTCTTGCCTGGAAAATCCCATGGACGGAGGAGCCTGGAGGCTGCAGTCCATGGGGTCGCTGAGGGTCGGACACGACTGAGCGACTTCACTTTCACTTTTCACTTTCATGGATTGGAGAAGGAAATGGCAACCCACTCCAGTGTTCTTGCCTGGAGAATCTCAGGGACGGGGGAGCCTAGTGGGCTGCTGTCTATGGGGTCACACAGAGTCGGACAGTACTGAAGTGACTTTGCAGCAGCAGCAGCATAATAGAAGCTACTTATTTGGGGGGAAAATAGTGATGTTTTTTCCAAAAGTCACATTTAACACCTTTCAAACCAACCCCATCCCAATAAGAGCTCATTTGAAACACAATATTCAGAATGTACAAGCCAGATTTTTTTTCGTTTAATTATTTGGATATTGAAGATTCAACTCATAGAATTGAAGCTGCTGAGACAAAACTAATGCATAGAAGAATAGAATTCTTTGGACTCTACTATCTTTCTCCTCCCTTTGAATAATTTTTGATACATCAAAGGGTGAAAATTTGAAATTTTTCTGCTTGCTTCATTTCAACTTTATCATCCACCTATTTCTTAGCCACACACACACACAAATGTTTTTTCCTTAGAGAAAGAAAAAGGCAGCAACTCTTTCCCATCCACCATAATTTTTAAGATCTCATTAAATAAAAACATAGATGTCATATTGAGTGTGCAAAATTAAAGCTACTCTGCTACCAAGTCCATTAACATCTCCAAGAGGACTCTCTGATGTTATATTTGATGGACAGGGAAACCTGGCATGCTACAGTCCATCGGGTCACGCAAACACCCTGTGAAGAAGATAAATGAAGGTGAGAACAGAGAAATGATAGAAGAAAAGAGAATTTGACATTTTCCTTCTAATCTGCAGCCCTGGGATTTCCTGGAAAATAAACACACAATCAGGCATGTCAATTAATCCACACTACACCAATCCCCAGCCAACGAATGGCAATCTCAGATGAGGGGAACAGAGGTATGAAGAGCATCAGTTCAGTTCAGTTCAGTCACTCAGTCATGTCTGACTCTTTGTGACCCCATGGACTGTAGCACGCCAGGTTTCCCTGTCCATCACCAACTCCCAGAACTTGCTCAAACTCATGTCCATTGAGTCGGTGATGCCATCGAACCATCTCATCCTCTGTCGTCCTCTTCTCTTCCTTTCCTCAATCTTTCCCAGCATCAGAGTCTTTTCAAATGAGTCAGTTCTTCACATCAGGTGGCCAAGGTATTGGAGTTTCAGCTTCAGCATCAATCCTTCCAATGAATATTCAGGACTGATTTCCTTTAGAATGTACTGGTTGGATCTCCTTGCAGTCCAAGGGACTCTCAAGAGTCTTCTCCAACACCACAGTCCAAAAGCATCAATTCTTCAGCACTCAGCTTTCTTTATAGTCCAACTCTCACTTCCATACATGACTACTGGAAAAACCATAGCTTTGATTATACAGACGTTTGTTGGCAAAGTAATGTCACTGCTTTTTAATATGCTGTCTAGGTTCCTCATAGCTTTTCTTCCAAGGAACAAGGGTCTTTTAATTTCATGGCTACAATCACCATCTGCAGTGAGTTTGGAGCCCCCCAAAAAATGAAGTTTGTCACTGTTTCTATTGTTTCCCCATCTATTTGTCATGAAGTGATGGGACCAAATGCCATGATCTTAGGTTTCTGAATGTTGAGTTTTAAGCCAACATTTTCACTCTCCTCTTTCACTTTCATCAAGAGGCTTTTTAGTTCTTCTTTGCTTTCTGCCATAAGGGTGGTGTCATCTGTATATCTGAGGTTATTGATATATCTCCCGGCAATCTTGATTCCAGCTTGTGTTAGAATCGAAATGTATACTTCTTCCAGAATTATGAATTATGAATATCTGGAAAAGACATAGCAACTTATGTCTCAGTCAGTAGTTAAAATGATATTCTCCTAGAATTCAAGATTAGCATCCAACCTAAACAGCTGATACTCATGCTGACCTCTTATTAAATATTTTGAATGCTACTTGTGGCCAGTGGTGTGTATCTACTTCAAGTTTATAAAGAACAAGTAAACACTAAGTATGTCTTAGTCCAAATAGTCCCTATACTCCATTCTTCCACAATACCAAGATCACCAAAATTATCTCCAATATATTCTTATAGTACTTGTATAACTTTACCTCTTTAAGTTTAGATTTTTGATCCATTTTATGCTAATTAATTTTGTATATCTGTATGAGCCTATGTATCAAAGTCCTTTTTTTGTTTGTTTTTGATTACTGACATTTTGATATCCAATGTTTCTAGCACCAGTTGCTAAAAAAGATTCTTCTATATTGAATTACGTACAAAACTATTGCTCACTTTGCTTTAGATCTTTGCTATGGCTCATGATAAAGTAAAAATACCATATATTGTGTGCTAGCCATAAAAACATCTTTGATATAATATTTCACAGACATAAACTAAAGAGAGATAGTTATTTGCCTAACTGTCATTCTTGAAGAAGTAAAGATATGCAAAAACAGCACATTGTCAGAGTGACCTCCTCTTTGCTCTTATGTATATTTTATAGTTCTGCCCTAACTGGTAAACTACACATTTGGGACAAATTGAAAAATAAAGTATGATAGATAAAAGAGACTAGAGTGCAGTAGTCTGTATGTGTTCTGTCCAATATAATCTCAACCTTACTAAGTAACTCTATTAGCAATTTGGAGATCTATGGTACACTGGAGAAAATAGCACAATTTAACTGAACAGGGGAAGGAAAATTTTCTTTGACATTTTCTAAGGGTTATTTCCCATTATATTAAGAAAATGTGGCAGCATTTTATTGTAACAACAAAAGAGGTAAATTTTTGCATGAAACCCCAATCTCTGGTCCCAGAAAGGTCTTTATTATTTAGCCTTCAAGAGAATGAAAGTGACATTGCAATTGTCAGTAGATACTGACTGCCTTTATGTTCCCCTACTCTTCTTATTCCCAATAGGATACGGAACTGATTACACTCTGACTCCAGAATGTGAAACCAAGAAGTTTAATAACCATGTGGGTGACTTTAGCACCCATGGTTGCCATGGAGATCAGAATTTCTTGAACTTGACATTATAATCTGCATTATCGTCTCTCAAAATGGTTAAATAGCTGTAGTATCAGAAAACTGATAATTCCAGTTGTATGTTTCAAATCCTATAATTCACCCAGATTTTCAATCTTCTTAAATTTGGTTGGCTGTTTCTGTTTATTGCTACAGTATTCATTAGAGCAGGCATATGAGTGTCAATCTCATTGTCTATGTTAACAGATCAGCAAATACTTTTTTATGGGTTTTATCGTTCAATTCAGAGGATTCTAAACCAGAAATAACTGGTATCAGCTTAACTAAAAAATTAGCAATACGTCAGGCAAAAGTTATGGGACACTCTTAAATGAAGACTTATTCATGCTTGAGGGCATTTCTTTCTTTTTCCTTCTCATGCTTAATTCAACAACGAAATCATATTACTACTCTACTTCCTATCTATTTCTGGAGATTTCAGTTGGAGAGCTTTAGCACCTCAGTGCCCCTGAGGTTAATTTTGACAAGTGCTTTCAAGCACACTTTCCCAAGATCATTCGGTCAGTCAGGTAGGCATCTAAGGGATATGTAAGCATACTGTATTTGACCCTGGGATAAACAGTCACAGTACACCTAGCTGTGAAGTTACTCATTAAAAATCTGTACCTTCCTCCCTAATCAACATCATGACTCTTCTTTGTAGATTTTTGTGTGCTTAACTCTACATGCAGATAAGAAAGTTTTAACATAATAGGGGGGTTCTTTTGAAGATGCTTGGGTTGACCAGGGTTATAGTTTTACTACACAAATATAGGATCCTTTGATTTTCAGAAGAAAAATCATATTTAAAAGCCATTTCTAATCAACTTATTATGACTGTCCACTGATCTACTTCTATATCCAGCTCTCTGTTCTCATGGTATAACTGTGTCAGATTAGTTTTTTCACATGATTACTCTTCATTTTTATTTCCTGTCTAGATTCGTAAGTTCTGTATCCTTACTATTTACTTTATCCTTTAGTGAAAAAATATATCAGGAAGCACAAGAAACTTCTCTATTTCTTGCTTTTCTTTCTGTACACACCATTTTCTGAATGGAAAGACAGGAAGCCACATTTCAAATACATGTCCAACTGTAGAGTACAAACATTTTAGGTCATAGTATTTTAAGGTTTCCATGATGTCTTTACTCAGATTCATTCCATTTGGTTCATAATTGGTATTATGCATCTTTAAAAAACTTTACTGAAATTTGGATGCAAGTGGGCCTTCGAGCTTCAGTGATGACTTTGTTTGTTCTGTCATGTATTGCTATGCTTGAATCCTCAGTATTGATTGCTTAATGACAAAGACAGGGGAAATTATGGGAAGGATAAGACTGACTAAAATGGATCTTGCTAAAATCTTTATTTCTTATGTTTTTATTCCAGTAGCAACTTCTGGAAGACCTAGAAGTTCCAGGGCATAACAAGTAAAGATTTTTAGAAGCATAGGTAGTGATTTTAGCAAAATTAGCAGAAATTCCCCTGAACATATTGGGACTATGTCCTTATATTCCAGGTACATGGGAATATTATTTTATGTTCAGATGGGAAAATATTCTGACTCTAGTTGCTTGGAGCTATGTGTTGCAAATGAGGCTGACTTCAAGTAGAAGTGTGCTCCACTGGTTCTCAAAGTTTTGTCACTGATCAACTTGTTCGAAATGCAGATTCCTGTTGCACCTTCAGGCTATCAAATCAGAAACTCTGGCACTGGAGACAGCAATCTGTGTTTTAACAGGCTCTCCAGGTTTCCCATACATCCTAAGCTTCGACAAACACTGCTCTAACCCATTCATTATTTCTGCTATGTGTGTGTGTGATGATAAACCAAAAGTCATTTGCATGTCTGGGTTGGAAGAAATAAAAACAGTGACACAGTAAAGAATCTCTTAGCCACTGAAGTTTTAAAAAATGTGAAATGTTTCACCATCAGGAGCCTCACATTGTGATATTCAGTGAATTTTAAATGAAATTTTAAAAAAGCTAGAGTAATAACTAGTGAATGCAGTAGAGCATTTACTCTTGTCCACACTCTCTTCTTTCTTAGAACAAGCCCTCCCTATGCTGTAATTCTACTGAGGCTGTCATTTGGGGCCCAACTATTTTAAAAATTGGTACCTGGAACACACTATCCAAAGAGATAGACAATTAAATAGACAAGTTGCATTGATACAGAGCCCCATTTTCCTGGCTGAAATTTGACAAAGCTTTCTTAAGTGGCAGCAAAAACTGCCTAATGTTTTATCTGTTATGTAAGATCCAAGCTCTGTGCCTATGAATGGCATACTTTCAGAAGGCTTAGCAGAAACACATGAGTATTAGAGTGTGCTGTTAACTTCTTGCAGACATCAAGAGGATTTTAGGAGAAGACTAAATTATTTTATCTAAGGTGGGAAATTTTTAAACAGAGAGTGTAGCATGCAGCTTGTTGGATGAGGTAATTGTCTTCCTATAGTTAGGGATGGCTGATGGTGAGGATTCAGATAGTCATGTATTTTGTGGGGATGCATGTGAAATCTCAATTTCCAGTAAAAGTTAATGCCAGCAAAGTCCAGTAAAAGTTAATGCCAGCAAAGTCCAGTAAATGGGAATGTTTGGTTAGCAATAGTGGAAACCAGGGTCTTCACTTAGAAAGCTCATTCCCTAGATGTTTGTCTATTCTACCCTTCCTCTCCACACTCTGACTCAAATGCCAGCCTCCCAGTTAGGCCCACTGAGATTGTCCCATTTATAATTCCATCAACCCTAGACCCCCATCACCTCTTATTCCCACTTAGCCTGCTCTGTTGTTTTCCATATCACTTAACACTTTCTAACCTGCAATAAAATTTACTTGTTTATTGTATCTACTATTTTTGTCTATTTTGTCTGTGTTTCCCAGAGAGAATGTAACTTCTGTAACAGCAATGGGGTTTATCTGTTTTATTAATTTATGTATCCCCCAAGCCTAGAAGTGTATATGATACATAGTTGGTGCTCGCTAAGTAGTTGTTGAATAAAAGAAACCTGTGTCCATCTATTACAGGACCCTCAAATTGCTTTGCAATAGCTTGGGAACTCTGACCTCATTAAGAAGTATAATACACCTTTAAAAATGTATTTGGGTTATATATATTGAATAAAAACACTATGTCTGATACAGGGATGTGAGCTGTAGGAGATTTCTTTCAAATATTACCAAGAAAGTTGGTATTATGGGTTGAATTGTGTACCCCACAGATTGTGACAATATTTGGAATTAGGGTTTTTGCAGAGGTAATTATGTTAAAATGGGATCATTTGAGTAGATTCCAATCCAATCTTACCCATGTCCTTAGAAGAAGAAATTAGGGCACAGACATGCATAGACAATGTTGGTCGTGTCTGATTCTTTGTGATCCCATGGACTGTAGCCCATCAGACTCCTCTGTCCATAGAATTCTCCAGGCAAGAATACTGGAGTGGGTTGCCATTCCCTTCTCCAGAGAATCTTCCCAACCCAGGGATCGAACCCAGATCTCCCACATTGCAGCACATTCTTTACCAGCGAGCTACCAGGGAAGCCCTTAAAAGAAGATATTAGGGCACAGACATGTATAGTCAATGTCAAGACACAGGAAGTAGACAACCAACTACAGGCCAAGGGGAGAGGCTTAGAGCAGATCCCTTCCACGTGGTCCTCAGAAAAATTCATCTTCCCAGCAACTTGTCCAGACTTCATATTTCTGAGAAAATAATTTTCTGGGTGCTTAATTCAACCAGTATGAAGTGTTTTGTTACAGCAGCCCTAGCAAATTAATATAGCAAGTTTACATATAGCATTAGAACTGGGGAAGATTGATAGATCTGCCCAGGATAGAACATATTTTGTTTTTACACAACAATGTTAGAGAAAATATTGATTGGTACATAACGCTTCTGTTTAGAGTTCTCCCATGTGTGAATTTTTGTCTCTAAGGTCTATGTTCAGATTCTGCTGTTCTGAGGCCCACACCTTTCTAATAGAAATCCTAAATCACCCATAAGAGGAAAACTTTAGCAGGAGCTCAGTGTTCATAAGTTGAATTATGAACTGGCTTTGACCTTCCCCACATGCATTCAAACTCTGCTTGTACCTAGAGAGTAGTTGTTATGGGTCACCTAGGACAGTACTAATTGTAATGGTTCTTGTTAACCACAATAAGAGCAATCAATAAGAATGATGGTACAACAGTTACAACAAGCAAACATAAAACATATTAGTGGTATTGGGCTAATAATTAACCTACGTTTACGGTTCAGTTATCAAGGAGAGTAAATGAGTAGGCTACATACATTATTGAGAGTGTCTGCAGATTGGTTTACTTGTACTTGCATTTATATGGATTAAACAGGCTGAAAATTCAGTGGATTGGTTAACAACTGACCAAAGGGTCTTTCCCTTAACAAAACCAAAAGGCACCCTTGCTGATTTGGTAAGATTTTACCAAGATTTACCAAGATTTTACCACTCACTAAGTCTTAGCAGCCAAATAGAGAAAACATCTCTGCTAGAGCAAAGACCTTTGGCGATGGAAAGGATTTTCACCTCAACTACACCATATTAGCTCATTTGTAAACTAAGCATCTTCATCTCAAGCTCAAATATGTCTCAACTTTCCCTGACAACAATGGATCAAGAAGATATATGACAAAGGAAGGGATCTACTCAAGAGTCCTTGACTTAATCAAGAGGATTCTAAGAAGAAAGTTACTTGGAGATACTTCATCCATATTCATATTGATGTGCTGCTCTGCCTGGCAAAGTGCCAAGAGGGCCCCTTGAACAGGTATTTGTGTGACTTACACTGCTGGTGCAACTGAACAATGACCACAACAAACAGCAATTGAACAGCAACACACACTGTCAGTGCAGTAAGATGAGTGCATGGGTGTCTAAACACCTATGCTGCTGCTGCTAAGTCACTTCAGTCGTGTCCGACTCTGTGCGACCCCATAGACGGCAGCCCATCAGGCTCCCCTGTCCCTGGGATTCTCCAGGCAAGAACACTGGAGTGGGTTGCCATTTCCTTCTCCAATGCATGAAAGTGGAAAGTGAAAATGAAGTCGCTCAGTCGTGTCTGACTCTTAGTGACCCCATGGACTGTAGCCAACCAGGCTCCTCTGTCCAAGGGATTTACTAGTCAAGAGTACTGGAGTGGGGTGCCATTGCCTTCTCTGCTAAACATCTGTAAGAGTTGTTATATGTGAGTGCATATGTGAATAACATTGGATATGTATTCTCTTGAATATTAGTTTTATCTGTTCAGTGGTATGTAGTTTTATCTGTTTAGTGGTATGTATGAATTTAAGCTTTTTTCTAAGCACTCTCCATTATAAAACTATTTCTCTCTTTTTTAAAAAAATAATTTTATTTCTCTCACACATGGAAAAAGACCAAATGTATGTATTCAGAGCTGTTGAATGTTCCTTGGTCATCAAGTTTTTTTGTTGTTTGGTTGGTTGGTTGGGTGTTTCTTTTTTTTTTTTTTTTGGCAAGGGCTGGGGGGCATGTGGCATGCTTTGTGGGATCTCAGTTCCCCACCAACGATCAAACCTGTGCCTCCTAAAGTGGAAGGGCAGAGTCTTAACCACTGGACCACCAGGGAAGTCCCAAAACTTTTATTTCACATAGCTCCTTACTTTGTGTCTTGGGTTGTCCATTTGCTTTAACCTTCCAGATTTCCTTCTCTGGCTCTGGCTTTCTGTTCATTTAATACATAATTTGCTCATAGCCTGATGTATTTTTGGTAAATATATTTCATCAACTTAGCATGTCCCCACTCTCATTGTTACTGTCAGTTATTAGCCCTGTAGAAAATTTCATTATATAAAAGAAGTCTCTCTCATTTTTATACCTAGGTTCAAGGCCTTAAAAAATTTTATCTCTAAAAATAGACATCTATATATAATCTTTTCATTATTATTGACATTAGATATATGGAAAGGTAGCTAAGTAATGAGGTAGGTAGTATGAAAAAAATCACATACACATATATATAAAATACAAATTAGAAAAAGTATTTCATATTTGTGTGTTGAACATTTGTGTAATTTTTGTATGGAGACTTTATCAAGAGCTAGAAGAATAGATCAAGAAAGGGATTCAGATATAACCTGAACTCAGCATACTGTACTCTCTGGATATTTGCCTCAGTCTAGCAAAGACACAGGCAAATGGTAATGGCTCCAAAGGACTCATTGGTGGTGATGCTAGCAGTGCGTTTTTAAGAAAAGCAGTCAGGGTTCATTATCGACGCATTATCATGCTAATCCACAAAGACCAATTGGAATTGCTATTGCTCTATGCTTTATCATCATGAGTACTGCTGCCTAACACTCTGCCAAATGGGAGAAATTTAAAAAGGGAGGAGGAGGGAGGGGAGAGTAATAAGCCAGGTTAAGAATTTGAAATAAACAAATAAGCCTTCAAGTGATGGTGTGAAAGCTATAAATATGCAATAGAAGGAGAAAAAAAATCATTATCCTATTTCCTATCCTCCCCCTTCAATAAATCTATACTTCAACAAGGAGATAAATAAATTGACAGCTACCAATAAATCTACCCATAAGTACAGAAGATTTAAGTAAAGGCTTCTAAAAACTTTTACCATTTGCTGATTACCTATGAAAGAAAGAAAGTGAAATTCACTCAGTGGTGTCTGACTCTTTGGGACCCCATGGACTATATAGTCCATGGAATTCTCCCGGCCAAAATACTGGACTGGGTAGCCTTTCCCTTCTCCAGGTGATCTTCCGAACCCAGGGACCCAACCCAGGTCTCCCACACTGCAGGCAGGTTCTTTACCAACTGAGCCACAAGGGAAATCCAAGAATACTGGAGTGCATAGCCTATCCCTTCTCCAGGGATTTTGTCCAGCGGGTCTTACTGACCCAGGAATCAAACCAGGGTCTCTTGCATTGCAGGCAGATTCTTTACCAACTGAGTTATGAGGGAAGCCCTAAAATCTTACAGGACTTTCTTTTCTTTATTCCTTATGATGTTTGAAACATTTTCTAAGTCATAGTTTCCAAGTCTAAACTCATTGTAATACATGCTTTCAATTCTTCTGGGCCTATAAGCAGAATATACTGTTGTAAGTTGATCTCATCCATCTCAGTGGCTTTAAATACTATCTATATACTCGTTCATTTATATAGTGATATAAATGAATCCAAAATTTATATCACTAGCCCCTACTATTTCTTGGGATACCAGTGATATATACACACAAATGCTTATTATTTATTTATCATCCATATTTAGATGTTGAACAGGCACCACACACTTAATGCCCCAAACTGAGTTGTTGATTTTAACTTGCTCTATTTTCAGTGTTCCTTATATCCGCAAATGTCATCACTAGATCCCTAAGATCAAAACTTTCACTTTGTCTCACATAGAAAATCCAGTTCACTGCAAATCCTATCGAGTCTCTTGATTCTACATTCAAAATGTGTCCCCTTCAATAGCTAGTCTCCTAGTTCACAATTCCTGACCTAATTGATCTCCTTGCTTTCACTCTTTTCCCCACTACAGTTTGTTCTCTAAACAGCATCAGCAGAAATCTTTTTATTTTTAATATTTATTTATTTATTTGGCTGTGCCAAATCTTAGTTGTGACATGGGGGATTCTATTCCCTGACCAGAGATCGAAACTGGGCATTGCGGTCTTAGCTTCTGGGTCACCAGGGAAGTCACATGGAATCTTTTTAAAACATAAGTCTAATTATGCACTTCCCAGCTAGTAGCTCTACATTTGCTTCTTATCCTACTCAAATCAAAGTTAGAAACCTTACAGAGGCCCGCAGAGTCCTATATGATCTGGCCCCTGGCTACCTCGCCAGTTTCCCTTCTGTCCCTCATGCTGCGCCCCAGTCACACGGGCCTCTGCTTTTCCTTAGACACACACATGTGCATCCACCTCAAGACGTTTGCCTCTGTGGTTTCTACTGTTTCCAGTACTAGCACAGTTCATGCATTCTATTCTGGTTTTGCAAACGTCACTCCTTCACAGAGTCCTTTCTTGACCACCTCATCTAAAATAGAACCCTGCTGATCTTTAGTCTTATTCTAAAATATGGTGTATTAAGGTAATAGAGAGGCCAACAGATCAGGAGACAATTACCCGTGAAAAGATGGTTTATCACTCATAGTTCCCATGAGAGGGCATGCCATGAAATGGGTGGGCTGGCACACGGAGAGGCACCAGGGTTGGTCAGGAAACCAAGGGAACAGGTTGGGGGAACTGTGGGCAAATGTCTTTACTGTGGTTTTCTCAGGAAGGAACAGGTGAGACAGGGTAAGCAGGTCTAGGATTGCCTACTTTGAATAATTTCAGCATCTCTGGGTCACAAGGGCTGTTCCTAGCTGCCTGGTACTGGCCCTGAGCTGATTAGGGCAGGTGGATAATGGTCCAGAATGAGAACCTCATAGAGAAAGTACTTGAGGGTGAGACTCTCACCGTTTAGGTTGCATTTAAAAACACACTTTCCGGCAAGTTGTTTATACCACTAGGAACTGGCTACCCCTAGGAAGGACAATCACTCCAGGGTCAGAAATTCTCAGATGTGAAGATATTAGAATGCAGAAAATGAAAGACATTATTAAAATAATCCTCATACCAACTTTATTTTCTTCATATCATCTCTCACTACCTTACCTTATATTATGGATTACTTTATTTATTTATTCTATATTTATTCTTCCATAATAGAAGCTTTGTTAAGGTAGAGTCTTTTTTGTTTCATTCATTGCTGTATTCCTAGTGCTAGAATAGTGCCAGACATGGAGTAAACATTCAATATCATTTTTAAGTTGGTTGACAAATGAATGGATGGAAGTAGTATGTCAGATTCTCCATCAGGGTGATTTTATTTCCTAGGGACATTTGGCAATATTTGGATATAATTTTCATTGTCACACTAGGGGCAGAGGAGCCCTACTGGCATAGACAGGTAGAAGGTAGGTATTATGCTAGCGTTCTACATTGTAAAGAGAGCACCTCCCAATTTCATGAGTATCAAGGCTAAATATTGTGCTGTAGATAAACCACATTGCTTTGATGAATCTCAAAACCTATATCTTTTTGAAACCATAGCAATCAGATCAGATCAGATCAGTTGCTCAGTCGTGTCCGACTCTTTGCGACCCCATGAATCGCAGCACACCAGGCCTCCCTGTCCATCACCAACTCCAGGAGTTCACTCAGACTCACGTCCATCGAGTCAGTGATGCCATCCAGCCATCTCATCCTCTGTTGTCCCCTTCTCCTGCTGCCCCCAATCCCTCCCAGCATCAGAGTCTTTTCCAATGAGTCATCTCTTTGCATGAGGTGGCCAAAGTACTGGAGTTTCAGCTTTAGCATCATTCCTTCCAAAGAAATCCCAGGGCTGATCTCCTTCAGAATGGACTGGTTGGATCTCCTTGCAGTCCAAGGGACTCTCAAGAGTCTTCTCCAACACCACAGTTCAAAAGCATCAATTCTTTTTGGCGCTCAGCTTTCTTCATAGTCCAACTCTCACATCCATACATGACCACAGGAAAAACCATAGCCTTAACTAGACAACCTTTGTTGGCAAAGTAATGTCTCTGCTTTTGAACATGCTATCTAGGTTGGTCATAACTTTCCTTCCAAGGAGTGAGCGTCTTTTAATTTCATGGCTGCAGTCACCATCTGTAGTGATTTTGGAGCCCAAAAAAATTAAGTCTGACACTGTTTCCACTGTTTCCCCATCTATTTCCCATGAAGTTGTGGGACCAGATGCCATGATCTTCGTTTTCTGAACGTTGAGCTTTAAGCCAACTTTTTCACTCTCCACTTTCACTTTCATCAAGAGGCTTTTTAGTTCCTTTTCACTTTCTGCCATAAGGGTGGTGTCATCTGCATATCTGAGGTTATTGATATAAGGTCAGTTTTCATTCCAATCCCAAAGAAAGGCAATGCCAAAGAATGCTCAAACTACCACACAATTGCACTCATCTCACACGCTAGTAAAGTAATGCTCAAAATTCTCCAAGCCAGGCTTCAGCAATATGTGAACCGTGAACTTCCTGATGTTCAAGCTGGTTTTAGAAAAGGCAGAGGAACCAGAGATCAAATTGCCAACATCCGCTGGAT
>NW_011495013.1:6250791-6255881 GCF_000754665.1 Bison bison bison
AATAACTGTCAGAATTTAATGACTATGGTCACAGGAATATTTAATTCGGAACAAATCTTTCTCATGCAATCATTATGTTCATAAACTTTTATTAAATAGGTAAACATAATCATTAACTGCTGTTACCACTTATTGTATTTCAACAAAAATTAAACAATGAAAAGCAATTCATTCATTTGTTAATTATTTATTTGTATTCTACTTCACTCAGTAAAACAAAGAAGACTTGTAAGAACATCTTCTTGCTATGTTCTCACGTGGCAGAAGGGGCAAAGGAGCTTTCAGTTCAGTTCAGTTCAGCCCAGTCGCTCAGTCGTGTCTGACTCTTTGCAACCCCATGGACTGCAGCACACCAGGCCTCCCTGTCCATCACCAACTCCCAGAGTTTACACAAACTCATGTCCATTGAGTTGGTGATGCCATTCAACCATCTTATCCTCTGTTGTCCCTTTTTCCTCCAGCTTCAATCTTTCCCAGCATCAGGGTCTTTTCAAATGAGTCAGTTCTTTGCACCAGGTGGCCAAAGTATTGGAGTTTCAGCTTCAGCATCAGTCCTTCCTATGAATATTCAGGACTGATTTCCCTTAGGATGGACTAGTTGGATCTCCTTGTAGTCCAAGGGACTCTCAAGAGTCTTCTCCAACGTCATAGTTCAAAAGCATCAATTCTTTGGCGCTTTTGGAGTCCAACTCTCACATCCATAATCCATCTAGATGGATGACTACTGGAAAAACAATAGCCTCGACAATACAGACTTTTGTTGGCAAAATAATGTCTCTGCTTTTTAATATGCTGTCTAGGTTGGTCCTAACTTTTCTTCCAAGGAGTAAGTGTCTTTTAATTTCATGGCTGCAGTCACCATCTGCAGTGATTTTGGAGCCCCCCAAAATAAAGTCTGTCACTGTCTCCATTGTTTCCCCATCTATTTGCTGTGAAGCGATGGGTCCAGATGCCATGACCTTAGTTTTCTGAATGTTGAGTTTTAAGCCAACTTTTTCACTCTCCTCTTTCACTGTCATCAAGAGGCTTTTTAGTTCTTCGCTTTCTGCCATAAAGGTGGTGTCATCGGCATATCTGAGGTTATTGATATTTCTCCCAGTAATCTTGATTCCAGCTTGTGCTTCATCCAGCCCAGCATTTGTAATGATGTACTCTGCATAGAAGTTAAATAAGCAGGGTGACAATATACAGGCTTGATGTACTCCTTTCCCAATTTGGAACCAGTCTGTTGTTCATGTTCAGTTCTAACTGTTGCTTCTTGACCTGCATACAGATTTCTTAAGAGGCAGGTAAGGTGGTCTGGTATTCCCATCTCTTTCAGAATTTTCTACAGTTTATTGTGATCCACACAGTCAAAGGCTTTGGCATAGTCAATAAAGCAGAAATAGATGTTTTTTTCGAACTATCTTGCTTTTTCAATGATCCAGCAGATGCTGGCAATTTGATCTCTGGTTCCTCTGCCTTTTCCAAATCCAGCTTTTTCAATGATCCAGCAGATGCTGGCAATTTGATCTCTGCCTTTTCCAAATCCAGCTTTTTCAATGATCCAGCAGATGCTGGCAATTTGATCTCTGGTTCCTCTGCCTTTTCCAAATCCAGCTTTAATAACTTCACGGTTCACGTACTGTTGAAGCCTGGCTTGGAGAATTTTGAGCATTACTTTACTAGCATGTGAGATGAGAGCAGTTGTACAGTAGTCTGAGCCTTCTTTGGCATTGCCGTTCTTTAAAATTGACCTTTTCCAGTCCTGTGGCCACTGCTGAGTTTTCCAAATTTGCTGGCATATTGAGTGCAATCCTTTCACAGCATCATCTTTTAGGATTTGAAATAGCTCAACTGGAAAGGAGCTTTATCTCTTTTATAAGGGTATTAATCTCTTCCCAGATGTCCTACCTCCAAATATCATCTCATTTGGAATTAGGTATCAAAATATGAATTTTGAAGCAATACATTCAATCTATTACAACACTCATTTCTGTCTTAAAGGGAAATAATTCAAAGCACCATTTAGTTACTGAACCCAGCTTGAAGTCTAGGCTTTTTAGGTAGTACAGTATCTTTTTTGAAGTCTTCTGTGTTTCCCTGTGGGAGTCACAATGTACAAACTAAAATGACAAACTTGCTGCATCTCTACGTAATTAAACCAGCCAATATACAATGAGGGAGCAGGGGCAGAGTATGCCTGGAACAAGGACAGGGTGTGCCCAGTAAAAACTTCAGATCGACAAAGTGAAAATGGGAGACACACAGCAGTTACTGATCTATGGCAAAGACAGAATTCTGCTGAGCAAGCAGTTTGAAGAATCCTCTGCTGCTCTTTGCTTAGACTTGGATTGGTTACCTTGAAGGAACCAACTGTTCATTGTACTCAGTAATGCTTAGTCCTGCTCACTGAGCATGCAGGAGAGTTGGCCTTAGTTACTTAGGGAGTTGTGGAAAGTTTAGCTTTTTTATTCTACTTCCTAACAGGGTAAGTTGGAAGTGTGGCCTAAGAGTTGGCTCAAAGTCACCAGTTATTTTTGGCTGGGATCATAGTATCCTTAGCAGTATGGTTTTGGCAAAAAAAGAACTTCCCTGGTGGCTCAGACAAAAGAATCTGCCTGCAATGCAGGAGACCCAGGTTCAATCCCTGGGTCAGGAAGATCCTACCATATTGAGGCCTGCTGGCATAGACTGAAAGTCAATCCCTTTAATTTTATATGGTCTGAAACAACAGTTAGAACTGGACATGAAGCAACAGACTGGTTCCAAATAGTAGTACGTCAAGGATGTATATTGTCACCCTGCTTATTTAACTTATATGCTGAGTGCATCATGAAAAATGCTGGGCTGGAGGAAGCACAAGCTGGAATCAAGATTGCCAGGAGAAATATCAATACCCCACATATGCAGATGACATCATCCTTATGGCAGGAAGCGAAGAAGAACTAAAGAGCCTTTTGATGAAAGTGAAAGAGGAAAGTGGAAAAGTTGGCTTAAAACTCAACATTCAGAAAACGAAGATCACAGCATCTGGACCCATCACTTCATGGGAAATATATGGGGAAACAGTGGAAATAGTGACAGACTTTATTTTTCTTGGCTCCAAAATCACTGCAGACGGTGACTGCAGCTATGAAAAGTAAAGTTAGGACCAACCTATACAGCATATTAAAATGCAGAGACATTACTTTGCCAACAAAGGTCTGTCTAGTCAAAGCTATGGTTTTTCCAGTAGTCATGTATGGATGTGAGAGTTGGACTATAAAGAAAGCTGAGTGCCGAAGAATTGATGCTTTTGAATTGTGATGTTGGAGAAGACTCTTGAGAGTCCCTTAGACTGCAAGGAGATCCAACCAGTCCTTTAGAGGAAATCAGTCCTAAATGTTCATTGGAAGGACTGAAGCTGAAACTCCAATACTTTGGCCACCTGATGTGAAGAACTGATTCATTTGAAAAGACCCTGATGCTGAGAAAGATTGAAGTTGGGAGAAGAGGACGACAGAGGGTGAGATAGTTGGATGGCATCACTGATTCAATGGACATGAGTTTGAGTAAACTCCGGGAGTTGGTGACAGACAGGGAGGCCTGGAGTGCCGCAGTCCATGGGGTCTCAAAGAGTTGAACATGACTGAGCCACTGAACTGAACTGATGCCTCAATTACATTTTTTTCACCTGAGAGGCCTAGATGGTCTTTATGCCCTCAATGCCTTTTCAGTCTTATTTTCTATTATTTGAACTCCAGAAACTATTAGTTTTTATCATGATGTGAAATCAATGTGTTAGATTTTCCACTTGAAAGCTAGTCAATTACTATTTTAGAAGGAATTAACCAAAATATTCTAACTATCTGGATGGTTCTGACAGCTTTCCTAAGAGCTACCAGCTTAGTAGGCACTTGATCTACCTTCTAGGTCATCCCAGGTGACAATTTTATCAAATGTTTGCCATGGTAAACAAAGATCTCCAGTTCTCTAGCCACCTCTATTTGCTGCCCACAACCAGACTGCTAAGCCAGTTCAACAGATTTTAGTGTTTTTTCACTAGTAGCACTCCACTTCTGGTATAAATTTCTGTATTAGTTTGGGTGACCTAGCTGCAGTTATAAACAAGAACCAAATTTCAGAGACTTAACAGAATGGAAAAGTATTTCACAACTGCACAGCAGTTCTGCACATACATTCCCGTTGCTTTCTTCTACATGATGAGTCAGGGAGTCTGGTTGCTTCCATGTCATGGCTCTGCCTCTTTGCAGGCCTTGGAGTCCTCTGTATCAAGTTTGTGGATAAAAAAGGAGTATGAGAACTGTGCATAGGAGGACAAAGAGGTCAGCTCTTTAACTTCTTGGAATTATTGATAACAGTAAATATCATAGTTGTCATGATTATAATTTTTATAGAAGTTTCTCTTCATACTAAATTCCTGAATTATATTTTACCCTATTTGTTATTGATGTTACTTGTTTTCCTGTTGAGGAATAAAGCAAGTTAAACATTAAGCTGTAAGTGTTGATCTTGATGACTTAAAACCATGATTCAAGAAAACATCTGACTCTGAGCTTTCCAATGTGGTTCTCCTTTCTCTGTGCCTTACTTTGATATCAGCTGCTACTGGCCTACTTGTACTAAAGCTTGGCAACTCTCCTATATACTTAGTGCCCAGTTTGTCTTATCCTAGACTCTTCTTTATTTTTACACTGCGTGAAACCCTGCATCTGTATTTAACTTTGCTATCTTTATGTTAGGGATCATTTCAGTTCAGTTCAGTTCAGTCGCTCAGTCGTGTCCGACTCTTTGCGACCCCATGAACCACAGCACGCCAGGCCTCTCTGTCCATCACCAACTCCCGGAGTTCACTCAGACTCACGTCCGTTGAGTCGGTGATGCCGTCCAGCCATCTCATCCTCTGTTGTCCCCTTTTCCTCCTGACCCCAATCCCTCCCAGCATCAGAGTCTTTTCCAATGAGTCAACTCTTTGCATGAGGTGGCCAAAGTACTGGAGTCTCAGCTTTAGCATCATTCCTTCCAAAGAACACCCAGGGCTGATCTCCTTCAGAATGGACTGGTTGGATCTCCTTGCAGTCCAAGGGACTCTCAAGAGTCTTCTCCAA
>NW_011495013.1:6255981-6267678 GCF_000754665.1 Bison bison bison
CCCCAAAAAAGTCTGACACTCTTTCCACTGTTTCCCCATCTATTTCCCATGAAGTGATGGGACCAGATGCCATATGTTAGGGATATCATCTCACAATAAGTCTATCTCATTATAAAACATAATAGATGATAGTCCTTCAAACCAATCACTTTTGATCAACAGCTTTTTAATAATGTTTCCTATTCTATCACATTTGGCAACTTATTCTGAGTCTATTTGATCTAGCAAGAAATCATTAATTAGCATCATCCCAGCTATACTAGAGAAAAAACTTTTATAATTTATGCAAATAGAACTTTAAAAATTTAATAATCAGAAAATTAAAGAATGCCACTTAAGAAGGAAGAAATATGAAAACCTAAATATGCCATTGTTCCTTTGAGCCATAAGCCACATTTCAGATTCCCTGGTACCCCAATGGAAATGTTGTGAAAACTAATATTTTAGCAAGGGTTTATATACTCTTGAGTAAATTGCCTCCCCTTCCAATGATCTGGATGAGCATTTACAGCATCCTTCAATGCCTAACATCTTCACTGGGGGCATTTCAGAGCAGTAAATCTTAATCTTTTCAGAAATGTGAACTGGTTCAGATCCAATCACCAAAGTATCAGCTCTGAAAGAATACAGAATGTAAGCACACTTAAAGAATTTAGAGGCTCACCTCCATTTTCTTGCCTAGTGAATCCCATGGACAGAGGAGCCTAGCAAGCTACAATCCATGGGATTGCAAGAGTCAGACATTACTTAGCAACTAATCTACCACCACCACCATCACCTCCATTTAACCAATATGATTCAGAGCCTTATTACTCTAAGTGTAGCCCACAGACAAAAGCATCTGGGAATCATTAAAAATACCAAGTTGGAGGCCTCACTATATGCCTATGGAACAGGAATCTCATACCTATGGAACAGGAATCTCATACCTTTTGAACAGGAATCTGCATCTCCATAACATAATGGATGATTTATAAGATAGCAAAGTTTAAGAAACACTAGCCTAATAAAATATATACTCCAGTTCAAGGTCCAACAGCTAGTGTCAGAGACTATCCAAGACCCAATCTTTATGTCTCTTTTCAAAACATTTCCCATCATGGTCTACCCACCCACACAATGGCTCCTGGGTCCTCCCTTTCTACCACATTAGGTTTGTGCAAGATCCAGAATCACTGGTAGGCTCCATGCTGGGAGGCCACACCTTTTCAGAGAAACTAAAACAATGTTCCAGAGCACAGCTTGGTGAAGTTATTATAAACCAGCTTGAAAGGAAGCATAAGACTTTCCCATTGCTATCCAGATAGCCCCTAAACACAGGATTTTAAATAGTCAAGATGTCAAGGATATATAACGCTTTGAATAAGTTGACCTCTCTTTGTTAAAAAGGCCCTAGTTAATGGCACAGAAACCAATAAAGGACAGAAACAATATGGACTTAACAGAGGCTGAAGATATTAAGAAGAGGTGGCGAGAACACACAGAAGAACTATACAAAGAAGATCTTAGTGATGGAGATAGCCACAGTGGTGTAATCACTCATCTAGAGGCAGACATCCTAGAGTGAGAAGTCAAGTGGGCCTTAGGAAGCATCATTATGAACAAAGCAAGTGGTGGTGATGGAATTCTACCTGAGCTATTTCACATCCTAAAAAATGATGCTGTAACAGTTCTGCATTTAATATGCCAGAAAATTTGGAAAACTCAGCCATGACCACAGGACTGGAAAAGATCAGTTTTCATTCCAATACCAAAGAAAGGCAATGCCAAAGAATGTTCAAACTACTGCACAATTGAACTCATTTCACATGCTAGCTAGCAAAGTAATGCTCAAAATTCTCCAAGCTAGGCTTCACCAGTGTGTGAACAGAGAAATTCCAGATGTTCAAGCTTGATTTGGAAAAGGCGGAGGAACCAGAGATCAAATTGCCAACATCCGTTGGATCATAGAAAAAGCAAGAGAATTCCAGAAGAACATTTACTTCTGCTTCATTGTCTATCCTAAAGCCTTTGACTGTTTCGAACACAGCAAACTGTGGAAAATTCTTAAAGAGATGGGAATGCCAGACCAACTTACCTGCCTCCAGAGAAATCTGTATGAAGATCAAGAAGCAACAGTTAGAAGTGGACATAGAGCAACAGACTGGTTGCAAATTGGGAAAGGAGTATGTCAAGGCTGTATTTTGTCATGCTGCTTATTCAATTTATGTGCAGAGTATATCATGTAAAATGCCAGGCTGGATGAAGCACAAGCTGGAATCAAGATTGCTGGAAGAAAAATCAGTAACCTCAGATATGCAGATGACACCACCCTTATGGCAGAAAGTGAAGAGGAACTAAAGAGCCTCTTGTTGAAGGTGAATGAGGAGAGTGAAAAAGATGGCTTAAAACAACATTCAAGAAACTAAGATCATGGTATCTTGTCCCATCACTTCATGGCAAATAGAAGGGGAAACAATGGAAACAGTGACAGACTTTATTTTGGGGGGCTCCAAAATCACTGCAGATGGTGACTATAGCCATAAAATTAAAAGATACTTGCTCCTTGCAAGTAAAGCTATAACAAACCTAGACATAATACTAAAAAAGCAGAGACATTACTTCGCTGACTAAGATCCATCTATGGTCAAGCTATGTTTTTCCAGTTGTCATGTATGGACGTGAGAGCTGGACCATAAAGAAGGCTGAACACTGAAGAATTGATGCTTTTGAACTGTGGTATTGGAAAAGACTCTTGAGAGTCCCTTGGACTGCAAGGAAATCCAACCAGTCCATCCTAAAAGAAATCAGTCCTGAATATTCATTGGAATGACTGATGCTGAAGCTGAAACTCCAATACTTTAATCACCTGATGGGAAGAACTGACTCATTAGAAAAGACCCTGATGCTGAGAAAGATTAAGGCAGGAGAAGAAGGGGGCGACAGAGGATGAGATGGTTGGATGGCATCACCAACTCAATGGACATGAGTTTGAGTAAGCTCTGGGAGTTGGTGATGGACAGGGAAGCCTGGCATGCTGTAGTCCATGGTGTCACAGTCTTACATGACTGAGCGGCTGAACTGAACTGATCTGCATTGTACTGAAAAAATTAATGATGGGACATGTGCAAAGAACAGTCAATGCCTTGAGGGAAAAGTCTAGTTGAGGGAAAATGTAGAATAAAGCATTCTAGGGATTCTACCAGGAAAAGAGGTAGGTCAAAAATAGATCCAGATACAATGTGTGCTAAGTTAGTTCAGTCTTGTCCAACTCTTTGTGACTCTATGGACTATAGCCTGTCAGGCTCCTCTGTCCATAGGATTACCTAGGCAAGAATACTGGAGTGGGTTGCCATTTCCTCCTCCAAGGAAGCTTCCCAACCTAGGAATCGAACCCAGGTCTCCTGCATTGGTAGGTGTGTTCTTTACTATTAGTGCCACCCGGGAAGCCCCTCCTGGTACAATAGACCCTGAATATAGGTAACAATTGATTGAAAGGCAATAGGCATTCATAAACAAATTCAGTGGATGAATTAACTGTAAAATCTAGAGTTCAATTGAGTAGGACTGAGAACTGTTCCTGTTCTCTGACATGTTCAAAATAAATCACATAGCAAAAAACAGAAAAAAAAATTATGGACTTTGTGGCAGTATCAGAGTTCAGGAAGATAGCACTTAGTTTGACACAGCCCCAACAGACTCTGCTTTGATTGTTGGTTGTCCTGGTTTGTAGGTTTGCTGCTACTGCTGCTGCTAAGTCGCTTCAGTCGTGTCCAACTCTGTCCGACCCCAGAGACGGCAGCCCACCAGGCTCCCCCATCCCTGGGATTCTCCAGGCAAGAACACTGGAGTGGGTTGCCATTTCCTCCTGCAATGCATGAAAGTGAAAAGTGAAAGTGAAGTCGCTCAGTCGTGTCCGACTCTTAGCGACCCCTTGGACTGCAGCCCACCAGGCTCCTCCATCCATGGGACTTTCCAGGCAAGAGTACTGGAGTGGGGTGTACGTTTGAGATGATACTAAAGACAGTTTTCAACATCTTCCAACATTGTTCAAGATCTGGTTGTTTTTTTGTTCTGTGCCTCTTCTATCCTTATTAATTTTTTTTTATCATAATAGATGCAAATCTTCCTATGTGCCTGGTTCTATAAAGGTCTATCAGGAAAAGCTTAAAACTTCTAAACCTTCTTTCCAGTTTTAGCATCCTCATATCTACAACAGACTGTGTATAGACATAAAGAAAGTTATACAAAAAATGTTTTTGTGTTTCTCAGTATAAAACATTCTACACACTGAAAGTATTATGGAATCCAAAATTTTGAAGCATCTGAACAAGTGATCAGCTCTGACATGATCTTTTTCCTCATGAGTTTAATGTTCTATTTTTAATAGAAATAAGAAATATACTTGTTTTTCATTCTATATTCAGCTGAGCAAGTATTAGACCATTTTTCTCTCACTTCAATAATGCATGCAATGTTTTATAGTTCCACCCATACAGAGCAGTCTTAAAATACAGTAAAGAAGGAAATTGCATGTGTTCATCATCATATAGTATGCATACTGTTTGTGCCAACTTGTGGGCACACATTAAATTGAAATTATTTTTTTAAGTTGCCTTTTACAGAAGCATCATTTTTCTTATTTTCCTTGAAGTAAGCCAGATTCTAGCTTTTTGAAATTAAAAATGAATTTTCTCATCCTTCCTTTTCAATAGCCCTTAAACAATAACTGTTGAACCTTCTTTTTACTCAATTACACCAGGGGTTTAACAATATATTTAATATTTCTTGTGGAACCCTTATCTCTCTTCTACATTTTAAACAATACAAAACTCACATTTTGCATTCCCTGTAATGCTGTTTAAGTTTTTATTCAATTGTTTATTTCAAATGTAGCTTTTCTTTCGTAATAGCTAAACACTTGGAAATTGTTCACAATTACTTCCTTAATAATTTCAAACCCCAAATGATTGCTTTTTGCCTCCCAAATGCATTTCAAAATTTGCTATGTGTTAATGTGTTGAGTGAGTCAGACTACTGTAAGATAATTGACTAGACCTTTGCATAAACACATGATTTTTGTAATTAGAAATTTAATTCCACTTTCCCCTTGTCGTTATCCCCCAACTGCAATACATTTTTATTATTTCATAACCCTTGTCCCAAGGGATGAAGCCATTATCTCAAATTCTATCTAATTTTTTTTACTGCTAAAATGTCATTGTTTTCCCTTTTCTTCATGTTAAATTCTATCACTGTTATTTATTTTCTTTTTAGAAATATATATCCAAGGACATTTGTCTTAAGCCTAACAATTCTGTGTTCCAGCTACATAACATAGTTTTTAGGAAGTCCATTAGTGACGGCCTCTTTTTCAGTGTTCTAGCTCTCCTCAGACCATTGTTTCTGAAAAATTTAGCTCCTTCAATTCTGCCTCTCCCTTTGTGGAAGTCATATTATACATCTCAGACAATCTGTGGTTTCTCTATCAAAGCACAGAGTGACTGACATGTCATCTTCTATTCTTGTTGATTATTTCTTCACATCACAAAAGTGGCAACATCTTTTTATGTGCCTGGTTTCAATATAATTCTATCAGAAAGAGGACATAATTGAAATCTTCTCTTTAGTTTTAAAAAAACTTCTCTTTTTAGTTTCATGGTCTTCGTAGTTTGTATCTTTGGGAACATGGCTCAGAGATCTACCTGATTCCCAAAATATCTTCTTGGGGCACTCAAAGTAATGTCATTTTGAGCCTCACATAAAATATGCTGTGAGGTGTATTATTGCAGCATTTATTGGGTTTCCAAAACCAGAATGAACCTTTTGGCCAACCCAATAATTTTCTTTTCTTGACCTAAAACAAATGGTCTATCAGATATCTCCCAGATATCTCTGCAGTAAAGATGATTTTTTTTTGGGGGGGGGCGGATAGGGATCACGAGAGTATTGCAATCTTGCACCTGCATGTGAGTGCCTGGCGAAGGAAGGAGGGCACTTTATAAAAGGGAAAGGAACTTGGGAGGGCTATAGGAAACAGAGTCCATGGGTTTTCATTTGGCAGAGTTATTGCCAGGAAAAAGGAAAGTCTTTCTTCTTCCTTTTGGACTCTGCTGTCAATACAGTGGGGGAAAGCTACCACTTCCAGTCTCCCAGCTCTATTTAATTTGGGTTTCTATTAATTTTTTATACTTTTCAGAGTCTTAGAATGCAATGTTTTCTATCAAAGTGAAATAACAGTTTAAGAGAAACTAACCACATGATAGACAAAACCACTGGCTTTGGGTAATCTTCAATCACAATAATTAAATAAATTAAATATATCTATGTCTTATATTTTACACCAGATAATTGGAAGTTTCCTAATCATCATGTATCTTTAGGTAAATGAGAACCAACTGCTCACAGCAAATGCACAAATGGAGTTTTCTAGTACTAGTTTGAGACTTTGAGGAGTAAGGACTCATGTCTTATTTATTCACTTCTATATTAGTTCTTACCAGAGTGCCTGGCATCCAAAAATACATTTATTGATTCAAACCAACATTACTTATGTCTTTAAACTGATGATCCCTTAAGTTCAATGGTATGATTTTTGCAGATATTATGTTTAGAATTTTGTACTATAGCTGCTGCATATAATTCTCAGTTGTTTTAATGTTATAAATCATTATGTAAGTAAGATAGCAATGAAGAGAGAGAAATACGGAGCAGATGTTTTGCTTAATAGTTCTTGACTTGACAAATAAAGAAAGGTATCATAAGTGAAATCTTAAAAATATGAAACTAGCTGTATATGACTTTTAAAACATTACATTCAACTGAAAGTTCAGCATTCAGCAAAAATTGTATTTATTTTTTGTCTTCAAATTACTTATTTTTTATTTTTTAGAAAGAGTATTTTTAAGAGCAGTTTTAGGTTTTACAATAAAACTGAGAAGAAGGTACAGAGATTTCCTTTATGGCCCCTGTTCTCCACAAGCACTTACCAGAATGGCACGTTTATGACCAAGGATGAACCTATGCTGACACATCACCACCCCAGGTCCACAGCTGACTTTAGGTTTCACTTTTGTTGTTGCACATTCTACGACTTTGGACAAAGTATAATGACATATATTCATCATTATAATATTATACAAAGTATTTTCACTGCCCCAAACTCTTCTGTTCACCTCCCATCACCCTGCTTTTTCCTAGCAACCACAGATCTTTATATTGTTTCCACAGTTCTGCCTTTTCCAGAAAGTCATATAGTTGGAATCATATGGTATGTGGCCTTTTCATATTGGCTTCTCACTTAGTAATATTTTTGTTAACATGGTAAATCCTTATAAGAAGTTATTACAGTAATATTGTCTTTTCTTTTCAGTCATTCTTATGTGTTTTTACCTCAATATATTTTAGATTTCACATGAAACACCTGCAGTGGCATTTGAGCATGCTTGCAAAGCCTCAGGGACATTTCTCAGTGATTTTTAAAATACTCCAGAAGAATGGAAATCTTTCATTTCAGCAGTTTGAATGATGCAGCAATAACAGTCTCCATGGGAGAGTTAAAGAAGCAACGAACTGCAAAGTACGAACTCAGTTGGATCTAGAAATCAAAAGGGGTCAGCTTTGAAATGTAATATATCTGCTCATATTCCAATTCAAATAAAAACGTAGAAAGTCTGACTTACTAGACATTTATTAATTAAATGGCACGCAGCACAATTACTCATAGAAGTACTCTCAATGCTGGGTTACTTTAGAAGTTACCTCATTTAATAATCTCTAAACTGGGAAGCAACCATAGTTCAAGTAGGTTAAATAATTTGATCAAAGGCACCTAGCCAGTGATAACAAGAGGTGAGATATAATTGTAGACCTAATTAAAAAATGAAGCTGTTTATCATGTGTCATGCTATCTCTCAATTAGGACATATGCAATTGTCATAATTTTTGCCTTTTTTAACTCCCTATAAAAGCCCAGGACTGAACTCAAGAACTCTGAATTGCAGTAAGCCCTCTGCTAGAATTTGCTTGATGTTGAGCAAGTTAGTTCACAGCTTATTGTTTCCTTACCTGAAAAGTGAAAGCCTGAACTTTACAAGGACTTTAAAGATTTTTCCACCTTCAACAAGATGTATTGTAACTTTGGAGAGGTGAGGCAAAAATCAATCAGGACAGAAGAAAAAAAAAAAAGGATACTTTTATAATGCAATTGAAGATCAACTATTTTCAGGAAAAAACATAAATATTTAATTTTATTCACTAATCTCAAAACTCAAAAAAATTTCCTTTAAGCATTTAAAACATGTTCTTTAATATGTATGCCCATAATTAAGGAATTCATAGTTATTATAAAAAATAGAAATTCAATACAAGATCTTCATGACCTCAACTTACTCATTTCCTCAATTGTTTATAAAGCATATTAAGAGGAAGTTTCCCTAAAAGTATAATAATAATACAAGTCTATAACGACGAACTGAGTGTTCCCTCTTTTAGACCTTCCTAGGATGCACACGCACTTTATCCATAGGAAGTGAATTTTAGGATTGCCAAGAGACCATAATGTTCATTACCAGAATTACCTGTGTCAGATGTACTGCTACTGCTGCTAAGTCACTTCTGTCGTGTTCAACTCTGTGCGGCCCCATAGACAGCAGCTCACCAGGCTCCCTCATCCCTGGGATTCTCCAGGCAAGAGCACTGGAGGAGGTTGCCATTTCCTTCTCTTACCATAATTATAATCAAGCACTCTTGCCTTTGTCCCAGGGTCTTGAAAAGCAATCTCTTAAACTCTTGGAATTTCTCAAGTGGTAAGAATGTTTTTGTTATGTATGGTGAGCCCCTTGGATCACACCTGATAATTTATGCTAAATATTAGGTGACTAATGACAGGAAGTAACCCACTCCAGTACTCTTGCCTGGCAAATCCCATGGACGGAGGAGCCTGGTAGGCTGCAGTCCATGGGGTCGCTAGGAGTCGGACAGGACTGAGCGACTTCACTTTCACTTTTCACTTTCATGCATTGGAGAAGGAAATGGCAACCCACTCCAGTGTTCTTGCCTGGAGAATCCCAGGGATGGCGGAGCCTGGTGGGCTGCAGTCTATGGGGTCGCACAGAGTCGGACACGACTGAAGCGACTTAGCAGCAGCAGCAGCAGCAGCAGCAATGACATGAAGTAAAGCAGCATTTATATATAACTTTTATGACTCTGCCTTAAATTAATTTTTCAATCTATTGACTATCTCTGGTCATGAGTGTATCAAATAATAAAGTTTCCACTCCATACAAATCCATCCCTTCTCCAAAAATTAAGAAAAAAAGAAAGAAAACCACTATAATTCCAATATCAAGAGAAAAGCACCTTAACATTTGGATAGAGAAAGAGAGACACAGAGGAATTAATTTGCATATTTTAATTTAAATATAGAATATAGCCCAGTATTTTAATGGATGTACTAAATTTATAATAACACATCAGTGATCTCATGCTTTGAATGCTATATGAAAGACAGTTCCTTTGACATCTGGGGATTTTGAAGATGAGTAGTATACAGTACCTCACTTTGAAAAACAAATCAAATTTGAGAACAAGCATGTTTTGTTCACCTAATCACCGCAGGTAGGACAATAAAACAAGACCAACAGACACGATCCTCACACTCACACTTTATTTTACTGGATGAAATCAACAAGAAATATAAGTAAACAACAATAATTTTCATAGTGGTTAATATTATGAAGACAAATATAATAAAAATAAATAGTGCACTATGAAAGAGAGTGACTGGCTTGCTACTATAGATTGAATGATGAGAGAGGGTATGGGGGGTAGAATTTGCCACCCCAAAATGTACCTCTTTGGCATAAAGATTATTTTTAGCTGCTGATTTTTAATAAATGACAGGCACTAGAGAAGTTCTGAAAACCAAGAGGCAAGTTACTGTTTGTAAGAGATGTTTATGTTTGTAAGGGAAATCTTTGTTTGTAAGGGTGTCTCACTCACTGTGCCAGGAAGCGGGGGATGATTCAATCTCTAGAAACTCATATCAGTGGAGAAGGCAAAGGCTTCAATCCATGTACACCTGTGAGGGTTACTTTAATGCTGACTTTCAGATGATAAGTAGCTAGCAGCCAGGCCAGTTATTTGCGAGGAATATTCCAGATATAATAGATAACTAGGAAAAGTACCATAATGTAGGAACAAACTTAATGTGTTTGATAAAAAGAAAGTCAGTTAGGCTAGAGTATTAACAACTGATACTAGAATATATGAGATGAAGCCTGAGAAATAAGAGAACCTGATCAAATAGAGAGCTCAGCTTTTAAATGTGATGGGAGCCATTCAGGGCATGAAGAGCATGGTGTTTCAGTAGCTTTTAAAATTGTCCCACAGTTTTTTGAGTGTTCTGTTCTGGGTGTATTATTGGTTTATATTTGCATTTCAGTTTGGAAATTTGCTATCTTGAAGCTCACTAATTCTTTCCTTAACTATGTCAGTTTACTGATGAGCTCATCTAAAAGTATAATTTGTTTCTTTTATTGTGTTTTTGATTTATGACATTTCCTTTTGCTTCTTTATCCAGCCCATCTTTGCATGAAATGTTCCCTTAGTATCTCTAATTTTCTTGAAGAGATCTCTGCTGCTGTTGCTAAGTCACATCAGTCGTGTCCGACTCTGTGCGACCCCATAGACGGCAGCCCACCAGGCTCCCCCATCCCTGGGATTCTCCAGGCAAGAACACTGGAGTGGGTTGCCATTTCCTTCTCCAATGCATGAAAGGGAAAAGTGAAAGTGAAGTCGCTCAGTCGTGTCCAACCCTTAGCGACCCCATGGACTGCAGCCTACCAGGTTCCTCCGTCCATGGGATTTTCTAGGCAAGAGTACTGGAATGGGGTGCCATTGCCTTCTCCATGAAGAGATCTCTAGTATTTCCCATTCTGTTGTTTTCCTCTATTTCTTTGCATTGATCACTGAGGAAGGCTTTCTTATCTCTTCTTGCTATTCTTTGGAACTCTACATTCAGATGCTTATATCTTTCCTTTTCTTCTTTGCTTTCACTTCTCTTCTTTTCACAGCTATTTGTAGGGCCTCCTCAGACAGACATTTTACTTTTTTTTTTTTGCATTTCTTTTCCATGGGTATGGTCTTGATCCCTGTCTCCTGTACAATGTCACGAACCTCCGTCTATAGTTCATCAGGCACTCTATCAAATCTAGTCCCTTAAATCTATTTCTCACTTGCACTGTATAATCATAAGGGATGTGATTTGGGTCATACCTGAATGGTCAAGTGGTTTTCTCTACTTTCTTCAAGGCTGAATTTGGCAAAAAGGAGTTCATGATCTGAGCCACAGTCAGTTCCCGGTCTTGTTTTTGCTGACTGTATAGAGCTTTTCCATCTTTGGCTGCAAAGAATATAATCAATCTGATTTCGGTGTTGACCATCTGGTGATGTCCATGTGTAGAGTCTTCTCTTGTGTTGTTGGAAGAGGGTGTTTGCTATGACCAGTGCATTCTCGTGGCAAAACTCTATTAGCCTTTGCCCTGCTTGGGCTCGATAAAGGACAGAAGTGGTATGGACCTAACAGAAGCAGAAGATATTAAGAAGAGGTGGCAAGAATACACAGAAGAACTGTACAAAAAAGATCTTCACGACTCAGATAATCACGATGGTGTGATCACTGACCTAGAGCCAGACATCCTGGAATGTGAAGTCAAG
>NW_011495013.1:6267949-6276102 GCF_000754665.1 Bison bison bison
GGTCATGTATGGATGTGAGAGTTGGACTGTGAAGAAAGCTGAGCACTGAAGAATTGATGCTTTTGAACTGTGGTGTTGAAGAAGACTCTTAAGGGTCCCTTGGACTGCAAGGAGACCCAACCAGTCCATTCTGAAGGAGATCAGCCCTGGGTGTTCTTTGGATGGAATGATGCTAAAGCTGAAACTCCAGTACTTTGGCCACTTCATGCAAAGAATTGACTCATTGGAAAAGACTCTGATGCTTTCAGAGGGAGGGATTGGGGGCAGGAGGAGAAGGAGACGACAGAGGATGAGATGGCTGGATGGCATCACTGACTCGATGGACGTGAGTTTGAGTGAACTCCGAGAGTTGTGGTGGACAGGGAGGCCTGGAGTGCTGCGATTCATGGGGTCGCAAAGAGTCAGACACGACTGAGCGACTGCACTGAACTGAACTTTTGCTTCTTTGTTAGAATTTCCATATCTATACTTATTTCTCATCTATTCTTGCATGTTGTCTACTTTTTCCTTGAGAGTCCTTAGAATATTAATTATAGATATATAAATTCACAATTTGCTAGTTCAAATACCTATGTCATATCTGAGGCTGGTTCTGATAATTGTTTTGTCTCTTCAATTCTTCTTTTCTTTTTGTCTTTTGCAGTCCTTGGACATATCCATTCTTGTTGAAAACTGGATGCCTTGTACACAATAATAGGAACTAAGATAAATATGCCTTTATGTTAATCTGGCTAGGAATTTGTTGTTGTTCAGTCACTCCGTCGTGTGCAACTCCATGCAACCCCATAGACTGCAGTACTCCAGGCTTCCCTGTCCTTCACTATCTCCCAGAGCTTGGCTCAAACTCACGTCCATTGAATCGATGATCCCACCAACCATCTCATCCTCAGTCTCCCCCTTCTCCTCCTGTCCTCAGTCTTTCCCAGCATTAGGGTCATTTCCAATGAGTTAGAAGTATAGAAGAGTCTTGAGTTTGAGGAGTACCCTGCCTCTAGCGGAGATAAATTGCTGGTAAATGCTTTTCCTCCTGAGGGAAACCTTTGTTATGGAGAAAGCTCTAGATATTTCACAGTGATTGCTCTTGTAGGCCCCTTAGCAGAGCTGGGAGGGGATCTTCTCCAACTCTTCAATACGAGAGCTTGATGGATTACTACAGGTTAAAACATGAAAATCAGAGGGTCCTTTAAGACAGAAGCTCCCATAGTTTCTCACTCTCTTGCTTGTTGTTGTTCGGTCACTCAGTCATGTCCAACTCTTTATGACCCCATGGACCACAGCATGCTAGGCTTCCCTGTCCTTCACTGTCTCCCAGAGTTTGCTCAAATTCATGTCCATTGAGTCGGTGATGCCATCCAACCATCTCATCCTCTGTCGTCCCCTTCTCCTCCTGCCCTCAATCTTCCCCATCATCAGGGTCTTTTCCAGTCAGTTGGACAGGACCTAGCAACTAAACAACTGATACCAAAAGCTCTGTCTCTGTACACCAATGTCAAATCAAATCTCTCAGAGTTTTGGGTGAACTAGAAAAGAATAGCTTTATTGCTTTGCCAGGCACTGGGGGACACAGCAGGCTCTGCCTCTCAAAAACTATGTGTCCCAACCTGGGAGGACTTGAGGAAGGGTTTTATAGCAAGGATTCAAGAGTGGGGTAAGATGAGGCTGTGTGCAGGTCTCTGCTCCTCTTCTCTGGTCTCAGGTGACCAGAGCTTCTTGATGAGTTACTCTAATTCGTTTCATGTAGACTAAGGTGGTCTTTCTCTGGTATGAAGAAGGCTAACATCTTAAAGAGACCTTAGGACATTTTTATCCTTGAAGTGGAACCAGGACCCTGGCCAAGGCTACACTATTGCTTCCTGGGCTGCCTCTCCCTTTTCTTTGCATCCCTTCCCTTCCAGGAGTATTGTTGTTGTTCAGTCATTCAGTCATGTCCAACTCTTTATGACATCACAGACTGCAACACGTCAGGCTTCCCTGTCCTTCACCATCTCTGGGAGCTTGCTCAAACTCATGTCGAGTCTATAATGCCATGCAACCATCTCATCCTCTGTTGTCCCCTTACACTCCTGCCTTCAATCTTTACCAGCATCAGGGTCTTTTTTAATGAGTTGGCTCTTTGCATCAGGTGGCCAAAGTATTGGAACTTCAGCTACAGCATCGGTCCTTCCAATGAATATTCAGGGTTGATTTCCATTGTTTAAATCTGTCCTTTGGAACTCAGGGCAGGTCATGGAGGCTGGAGTAAAAAACCTGGGGACAGAAAGGCTTCTGTGCCCAGGAGTCCTACAGAGTCCTGCTCGGTTTCACTACTAGTTTATGGCTCTAGTGGTTTCCACCTCATGTAAGGAGAGTTTGTCTGTGACTCTCTAGTTACACCTGTCCACCCAGATTTTGGGGGAGAAATTTACCTTACAACTTCAGCCTTGTGATGAATTTTTAAAAATTATTGACTTTTCATCTGTTCAGTTGTTTTCTTATTGGAAAGAAAAATAATCACTTCCAAGCTATTTTCATTTCAGAACCAAAATTGGAAGTCAAGAAGTTTCACAACAGACTCTTAATAAATTCTTTTAAATATGATGCTGACTAAAGAATTTAGCTAACCTAAAAAGGGAGAAACATTTGCATAAAGAGAAATGGAAATTTGGAAGAATAATTCTTCAAGACTCAAATGTCAAAATTCACACCATCAGCCCTTACTGCTTTATCTTGGCTCTCCACCCTTTCTCCTCCTTTGCTCCTCTTGCTTCTTCCTGAGGACCAGAATGAGCTGGTACTTCTAGATGTAACTTGATCCACACTGGGTGTTTCCTGTCTTGATTAAATGCCATCAATATCTTCAATCATTACGCTTCAAAGTAGAGATACTTCTTTATAACTTTCCTAAATGTCTATGCCAAACTTGTCACTAAGCTCTTTTGTAGCATTCTGATTCCATTTTTTGTGTTTGACCACTGACAGTTTTCAAGCCCCATCTATTTCTGTCTCTTGCCCCACAGCTAAGAAAGTCAGTAAGAAAGACTTCACCCACCTTTCCTTGGCACCAGCAGGACTTTGACCTATGCAAACCCAGTCCACACAGAAACTCTTACTCTAGACTTCATACTCTAACTGAAATAAAAACAGAAGTCCCTCCCTTTGCTCAAGTTATTGTACTTGACTACTATCAACAGATAGACCCATTATATGCACTAAACCTTTTCATAACTTCTTAGCACATGTGATATCACCAATTTAGACATATTAACCAATTTTGTTGGGGGCATGGATGGGTAACTACAAAAAAAAATATCTTTCCTTTTTCCATTTTCATATTCTTCCTTGTATTATCTAATATTTCCTCTTGGCTCTTTTAAAATAAAACTCTTCACTGTTCCAATTCGTCTACTCCCATTATCCCTTGAATGCAATTCAGAAATACTTTCACTCCACCGCCACACAGAATCTCTTCTTGTGAAGGTCAGCAAAGATCTCATTATTATTTAATCCAAAGGTCAGTTTTTAGAATTCTTGCTTGAAATACCAGCTGTGTTTGATTCAGTTGATTACTCTTCCAACTTTGAAAAAATTTCTTCTCCTGGCTTTTAAGACATTGTGATCTCTTAAGTTTCCTCCTATCTCACTCGTGCTGATTTTCAGTCTCTTTGTTCCTCCTTGTCTACCTTATGGCTTCCCAGGTGGCACCAGTGACAAAAAACACTTGCCTGCCAATGCAGGAGACTCAAGAGACTCAGTTTCCATCCCAGGGTGGGAAGATTCACTGGAGAAGGAAATGTCTTGTTTTTAAAATGCTCCAAATGTCAGTCCCTAGGATGCTTCTCTTCTCTCTCAAGACTTTTTCCTTAGTGATCTCATCTATGGAACTGAGAACTGCCAAATTTCTATCTCAAGGCTTGACCTTTCAAACTCCAAAATTATAGGATTCAACCTCTTACTCAACATCTTTACTTTGATGCCTTAATATCCATTTCAAATGTAACCATGTCAAAATTAGACCCCTGATATTCTTCCCTCCAATTTTTTCCACCTGCAGTTTAACTCTTCTCTTTTAATAACCATTCCATCTTTCCCTGAAGACATCTTTAAGTCCTCCTTATCATTCATATATCACATCCAATTGTCAGAAACTTTGGTTGTCCGTATCTTCAGAATAGTTTAAGAAACTGATAATTCAAATTATTTCCATTGCTGTCACACTGTCCAAAGTATCACTATATGAAACTGGGTTAATGCAATATCCTTCTAACTAGTCTTTCTCTTTCTTCCATCAACACTGTCACCGAGTCTATTGAAACAGCAGTCAGATTTATCTTATTAATACATAAAGCACAATGTGTCTTTCCATTTCTCAAAGCCCTTCTTGGTTTTCTATCACAGTCAAGAGCAAAAGACAAAGTTCTTATAAGAAACTACAGAGTTCTAAATATCAGGCACCCCACTGTTCATCTCACCTAACACTCTACTCCTCTCCCCATTACTTCTATTCCAGCTACAGTATCACGCTTTGCTGTTTCTAGGACACTTCCATGCTTTGATCTTTCTATTGATATGTTGCTCTCTGTCAGGAATGACTTTCACCAGATAACTACTTGGCTTGAAACTTCACCTCCTTCAAATTTATTTAAAATATCACTGTATCAGTAAAACCATCCCAAATCATCTTATTTAACCCCTCTCTCCACCTGGCACTGTATGTCCCCTTCACTGCTTTTTTTCCTCATAGCACCTAATCTGTCCATTTTTATCTATATCTATCTGTGTAAGTAATATGTTTATTTTATGTCTTATAGCAATAGAATATAACCTCCACAAGAGTAAAAAAAAAATTTTCTGTTTTTCTTTTTGCTGTATTCACAATACCTAGAACAATACCTGCTTATAGTAAGCATTTGGTAAATATTTATTGTGGAGAAGGCAATGGCACCCCACTCCAGTACTCTTGCCTGGAAAATCTCATGGACGGAGGAGCCTGGTAGGCTGCAGTCCATGGGGTCGCTAAGAGTCGGGAACGACTGAGCGACTTCACTTTCACTTTTCACTTTCATGCACTGGAGAAGGAAATGGCAACCCACTCCAGTATTCTTGCCTGGAAAATCCCAGGGAAGGAGAAGCCTAGTGGGGTGCCGTGTCTGGGGTCGCATAGAGTCGGACACGACTGAAGCGACTTAGCAGCAGCAGCAGCAAATATTTATTGAACCATTGAGTCTTCCTTGTCCTTCCAATTCTCATGCCATCGTCCCAACTTTGACCCTCATTAACTCTTTCTTGGCCATTTGCAATCATCTCCTAACTTGTTTCTCTGTGTTAAGTCCCAGATTTCACAAACCTATTATTTCCTAAAGTAATCTTTCTGAAACATATCTCTGCTTAATACTTCTGTGCTCAAAACCCTTCATTGACTCTCCACTGCCAAAGATAGTTTCTTCCAAATACTGAAGTGCAACATCATCAGTTGATTCTTCAAATTACAGATTCCAAGGTCTCATCCAAAATCTTTTAAATAAGAATATTTACAAGAAGAACAAGAAACCTTAAAAAATTAAATAAAGTAAAATGTGAGGCACAACAGATTTCAAGGATCACAGGGCCAGAAATCCTAAGAATGCCTCCAAAATAATACAGAAATTTGACCTCAGCCTTACCTTTCCAATCTTCTTTTTCTTTCTCTCTTCCATGTTATCCACCCTGTGCAAGTATAAGTAGCCAAGCAATGTGTGGCTTTGAATTATAGGTAGAGATTTTTACATATAGTAAAAAAAAAAAAAGTAAATAAACTATAGAAGCAAATTAAAATTTTTTTTTAAAAAACAGGAAAGTGAAGCTTGTTTTCTGAGAATAGAAAAGCATACATGATTTTCAATATTTATTTTGTCTAACTAATTCACTAAGTCCAAAGGGATAATTAGATGAAAAAAAATCCCGGTGATAAAAGCATGTTTTCATTAAAAACTATGATCATGGTCAATATTAAGGATTGGTAAAAGTCAAATTACTTTAAAACTACACACATAAAAAGTTTTCTTTAGTAAGAGAGTTCTATTCTTTGATGTGAGTACCCTGATCCTGGGAAAGATTGAGGGCAGGAGGAGAAAGGGATGACAGAGGATGAGATGGTTGGATGGCATCACCGACTCAATGGACATGGGTTTTGGTGGACTCCGGGAGTTAGTGATGGACAAGGAGGCCTGGCATGCTGCAGTTCATGGGTTCGAAAAGAGTCGGACACGACTGAGTGACTGAACTGAACTGAACTGAATCACTCTCAACCATAAACCACTAAATAGTTCAATTTTAGATGGTGAAAAGCAGAAGTGGCAAGGTATGCAATCATTTGTTCCTCCCATTGTTAAAAAGTGGTTAGAAAGGTAAATTTAAAACTTAATTTTAATATAGGAAAATCTATATATTTCTAAATTTGAAGTTTCCTATAGTAAACATAAAAGCACCTAACAAGAGATTTGTAATTGGGCCAAACAAGATGATATTAGTAAGCTTACATATGGGGGATTTCAATTTTTTATTCTATGAAAGAATTATTAAAGTTATAACACAATGTTACTATGAAGTCTGAAGATAAGATATTCATCATAAGACCAGTGAGGAAACAAAATTTGGCACCCTAAAATGTCTCTTTGGCAAGAAGACTAATTTAGCTGATTATCTTTGAGAAACAGAAGACCCAGGAAATCTTTTTTTTGTCTACATAATTTAGATGAAGGGTCTCTTTCAGAATAGAGCCATCACCAGAGATACCTGCAAAGAATGTGGTCTAGATGTGGTGGAGGAAACTTGGCAGGGTTTAAAGATCAGAGTCCACTCCCTTTCTCATTGCCTCTGTATGGACCAACAAACATTGATTCACCAAATATGTGCTTTTCCATCTTCATATCAATTGCCTTCCTCCCTTCTGAAGTCTCAAAACACCTTCTGAAACATCCTCTTTTCTCTTTGGCTGAAGACAGTAAATAAGGTGAGAATTTTGGCTATTTGGGTGAGTAACCCAGTTTTCCTGGGTCTTTCCTGCAAATAAACGCTATGAAACTTTTTCTTTATTTTCTCCATTAACCTCATGTCAATTTAACTCTTAGATCTCATGTCAATTTAATTCTTAGATCAGCCCAAAGAACTTAGACTGAGTGAAAGTCATTCAGTCGTGTTCACCTGTTTGGAGAATTCCATGGAATTCTCTAGGCCAGAATACTGGAGTGGGTACCTTTCCCTTCCCCAGGGGATCTTCCCAACCCATGGATCAAACCCAGGTCTCCTGCATTGCAGGCAGATTCTTCACCAACTAAGCCACCAGGGAAGCAACTTAGAAGGGTAGAGGAAATTTTTTTCTCTCCAACAGACCAAAGGCACTTCTAATGTACTGAGTATGTATGATTTCTCCTGGGTAGTCCTGTCTACTTCTTTCCTTATGACATGCTACCTCACTGCAGGAAGCATTTTGCTCCCTCCATGGGTTCTACATTTTGCTTCCTGTTACTTGCAATTTCATTAATTTATGTTTAAATTTCAATCCCATTCTCAAGAGGCCATTTATTTCCCTTCTGGCATTCCCTCTGTAATCTGGGTGCTTTGTCAGTACATGAATCACCAGCTCTGTTTAGGATGTTGTGCCTCAGCCAATCTGGCTTCTTCTAAAAATGCTTCATTTGACTATAGTATCCACCCAACCTTTATATTTTAACTCAACTATGCAAGAATCCCTGATGAGGGCCTTTCCATGTAGCATGTGCCCATATATTATCTAACCATAGATGAACAACTAGCAAACCATTGGCCCGAGAAGACTTTATCCACAGGCTGGGCTACCCATTAGATTTCTTTCCTTGGAATTTGAAGTTTGAATATTTAGAGACACTGAGACATCAGTTTCCTAACATCCCTTAGGAAAACAGCGGTGGGGGATGCAGATTCATAAGTAGAGATAAGTGAACATGAAGTCAAAGAAACCAGAATGAAGGCCCACAAAATCTAGTTGATGGGCTCCTGGAGCTAACCCATTTTTTCTTTTATTATATAAGGCCTATTTTTTCAGCATTTGCATATTTTTGTGAAGATGCAACCTCCCCCTTCATTTGAGTAAGCTTGAGTAGACATCTGTTCCTTATCAACCAGAGATCAACTGAAGGATCCAAAGAACCTAAATTATC
>NW_011495013.1:6276202-6285798 GCF_000754665.1 Bison bison bison
AGTGTGTGTTGTGTTTGTGTGTGTGATGTGTGGATTTTTTTTGCTATATATTTTTGTATATTTTGAATATTTCTATACCTTACAAAAATAAAATTATTATATTTATATTTAATTAAATGAGCAGAAATAGTAAATAGTACAATCACTGTAATAAATAATAAAATTTTACTGTTTATTTTTGTTGTTGCTCTGGGGTTTTTGTTCATTAGTTTATTTTTTTGCTTTAAAAATATAGTGTCATTTGGTACCTTTTATAGCATACTAAAATATTTTTCAGAAAGCCTGAGCTTCTCCTAAATTGACAGAATAGAGTTTGTTTTATATGTCAATTCTTTTGTGTTTTATTGATACTTATCTCTTAAGTAATCAATGGCTAGAAACAACCTAACCGCAAAGCCTGCACCACCCTAAACAGGCATAGGTGATGGCCTATAATTGAAATCATAGTAATTTAAAAATGATAAAAGGAAAAAGAGATGTCTTATAACCAAATCCTAAAGTCAACAATTTCCTGATATCTATAAACCTTGAGCAGTTTCTTTTAAAACAAGAATATTCTGAAGCAAATATCTTTGGGTATCATAGGATCTGTCAGTCTGACTTGTTTTTAAATTATTATTTCAACATTTCAATTAAAAATACAATCTCACTCCCAGTAAGTTCATGTAAATACATCTGTGTCAAAAGTAAAATGTAGAGTAATCAAAGCAATTGTCTACTCGATGCCATATATTTGGATACCTAAAGTTAGGTATAGACAACATCTACCAAATAACCAACATTGTCACTTTATATTCAGAGTGTTATATAAAAGTATCTCCATGTATACTGAAATTGTAAAAAAAAAATCAGTATAAATGTAATTCTACTGCTTATCTCATTTAGTCACTGGTATATTACTTCAACAATTACTATAATGAAAGAGATTCTCAGTGTGTGGTCCTTGGACCAACTGAATCAGTATCACTTAAAAACTAGTTCAAGATAAAAATTCTGTCTCTACCTCAAACTCAACTGAAGTAGAAACTATGGGGTCAGAGTTCAGAAATCCTTTTTTTTTTTTAAACAAGCCTTTCAAAGATTACAATGTCGCCAACATTTGCGAGGCATTGCTCTTGGAGAAAGATTGCTGAGTAATGCATATTGTACCAAAATATAGAAAATCAAATAATTTACAATATAATATATAATCAAACTAAAAGGTAGTATGAGGTCATCTTCCCGCAGAAAAACTCATTTTTTGGAGTTCATTTGGTGTTTTTAGATTGAGTGCTGCTCTGATGATGTACAGCTGCCCTTCACATCATGATCTGTGTGACTGGTCCCTCCACAGATGTAGAGATGGCACAGTTCAAATGACAAAACACTGAACCTGGTGTGAGCAGCACTTCATGAGCTCCATTCTTCACCTCTCTGAGTGAGGCACAGTATTAAACAACAACAAACTGTGATACACAGATGTGACATCATGTCATGTAATCAGTTTATTCTTGTTCAAAAATTTAATGCTAAGCCTGCTTCATGTTGGACTTCCCTGATAGCTCAGATGGTAAAGAATCCACCTGCAATGCAGGAGACCTCGTGTTTTTTTTTTTAATATAAATTTATTTATTTTAATTGGAGGTTAATTACTTTACAATATTGTATTGGTTTTGCCATACATCAACATGAATCTGCCACGGGTGTACACGTGTTCCCCATCCTGAACACCCCTCCCACCTCCCTCCCCGTACCATCCCTCTGGGTCATCCCAGTGCACCAGCCCCGAGCATCCTCTATCAGGCATCGAACCTGGACTGGCGATTCATTTTCACATATGATAATATACATGTTTCAATGCCATTCTCCCAAATCATCCCACCCTCGCCCTCTCCCACAGAGTCCAAAAGACTGTTCTATACATCTGTGTCTATTTTGCTGTCTTGCATACAGGGTTATTGTTACCATCTTTCTAAATTCCATATATATGCGTTAGTATACTGTATTGGTGTTTTTCCTTCTGGCTTACTTCACTCTGTATAATAGGCTCCAGTTTCATCCACCTCATTAGAACTGATTCAAATGTATTCTTTTTAATGGCTGAGTAATACTCCATTGTGTATATGTACCACAGCGTTCTTATCCATTCATCTGCTGATGGACATAGAGGTTGCTTCCATGTCCTGGCTATTATAAACAGTGCTGCGATGAACATTGGGGTACACGTGTCTCTCAATTCTGGTTTCCTCGGTGTGTATGCCTAGCAGTGGGATTGCTGGGTCATATGGCAGTTCTATTTCCAGTTTTTTAAGGAATAGGAGACCCCATTTTGATTCCTTGGTCAGGAAGATCCCCTGGAGAAGGAATAGGCTACCCATGTCAGTATTCTTGGGCTTCCCTTGTGGCTCAGCTGGTAAAAAAATCCACCTACAGTGTGGGAGACCTAGGTTCACTCCCTGGATTGGGAAGATCTTCTGGAGATCTTTGCTACCCACTCCAATATTCTGGCCTGGAGATTCCATGGACTATATATGCCACGGGGTCGCAAAGAGTTGGACACGACTGAGGTCTTTCATTTTGAATCTATACACTCTTTCACTCTGGATCCATACATGTTAATTTGTGTTCAACTATCAGGTATATATGCTGTGTGTGTCTGTGATGTATGTATGTTCCTTATGTATGGATTTACTGAAAGTTCTTTTCTGTCTTAAACATTTGGTAAGATAAAAAAAAATACTTCATGTGACTTTTCATTGTTTCTGTTTTGAGGATATTTTAGAATAATAATCAATTTAAAGGAGTGGCTGAGTACATGACAATAATCTATAATAGCATTCAAATAAGTCTTGGAATTTCTACTTTCTCTCAATAACAGTTTGGTGAGGACAGGATTTGGCTGCAGACTCCAACACTCCATATGTTTGATTTAGAATATTATCCATGTTGTCACTATTTTTTCACAGATGCACAGATGAAAGGCAAAGTAGATTAAGCTGCCATAAAATACTAAGCTGTATTTTACAACAACCACACAATGACTACCAATGAATCCCTGCTCAAAATTGTTACAGACAGGCCCTTCCTTTTTGGCTATTTTGGTAGCATAGAAAGAAAGTGTTGGCAGCCACCCAGAGAACTTTTTCAGCATCTTATCCTATCTCTAATAAAGCCTATACTTTGATCAACTAGACAAGAAAGTTAACTTATGCTTTTGCTTTGAAGTACACAAAAAGTAAAACTTGACAACATTCCAGTTCAAAAGTACTTCATTTGCTTTCACACATATTGTTTGCCTCTGCTGGATTTGTACAAAGGAACTGAAGTCATGGTCCTTGTTCTTAAAAATCTTATAAGGGTCCCAAATCAAAGTAAGAACAATGAATGCCAAATGCTTTATACATTAAAGGGAGCTTCACAACAATCCTGTAAGATAGGTGTTATTATTATCCTCATTTTAGAGAAGAGAAAATTAATTTTCCTAAATATACATAACTAACTTTACAGAGTTGATATTTCTATCCAAGTATTCCCATTTTAAGGCTCATTCTTTTTTCTCTACTCTACATTTCAACTTAACTGATACCATCACTCTCCCTGTTTTTCACAGCACCAAAGATGAGCAGTGAGTTGGGTCTGGATACCAGCATGAGGTAGTAATAGTTCTTGGGTATGTCTGACTCTCCAAATGTGACTTCTGGAGGCATAGAGTCTAAAATATTCAATGAAAACATATACAATTATATAACTCAAGCATGATCTAATCCAGTCTACCTCCTGAACTCACAGCAGACGTTGTAATCAAGCCCAGCTTAATTAACTAGATGGGAAGACTTCTTTCACAAAGAATGCATGTTTCAAATCATGATGTGCACTTTAAATTGTTCATCAACTCTACCTCAAAAAAGTTTTAAAAAATCCAGAAATTTATATCCTCAAATCTGTAATTCACAAAGAGATAATGGTGGTCTTTACCAGAGCTTCCAGGTTAACATACGAAATGAAAACTGCTATGCTTAGTCTAGTCTAAACCTTATGTCCCCAGGTTTATGGTTAAACTGGGCTTCTCTGGTGGCTCAAATGGTAAAGAATCTGTCTGCAATACAGGAGAACCAGGTTTGATCTCTGGGTCCAAAAGATCCCCTTAAGAAGGAAATGATAACCCACTCCAGTATTCTTTCCTGGGAAATCCCATGGACAGAGGAGCCTGGTGGGCTACATACAGTCCATGGGGTCACAAAGAGTCAGACATAGCTGAGGGACTAACTCTTCACTTCATAGTTAAACTGAGTACACTACAAATCCATGGTAAAGCCTTTAGTATTATATGAATATTAAGTTACATGGCCTCTAGAATTTATTATCAACTCACAGCTTCTTTGTTTTGTTGTAGAAGAAAATAATAATGGTATCATAAAATAACTTATTTATGAGAATTTCCAAAAATAAGTCCTCCTCTGATTCAAGTAAACTTCCATCCTTCCTTGTCTTAGAGTGGATAATTTCAACAAGAGATTAGAAGCAGAATTTAGGCCTCATCAGATTGAGCCACAAGTCATGGTTTTGGGGATAGAAGTATTGAGTATGGACAATATTATTCTATTTAGATACTTTAATCAGAAACTCTATTTGGAGGTGAACACCCACAAAACAGGTGTGAGTTTATCCAAGAATAATCAAATATAAGAAATGTCACATTTTGAAACAAATTACCCTGGCTCACCGCCTTCCACAGGCATTTTGCAGCTATCCCCCACTGAAATCCTGCCAAATTACAGAGTATATTTGCATATAGGAAACTGATCTCAACATCCTTTAATCCTCACAGTCCAAGAATCTCATTATTTTGCCTAAATCAGGCTATCCTCCTCTCTCATCTCTTTGCCTACAACCTAGTGCTGTGCTGTGTAGTACAATGACCATGATCTCCATACAAATATTAAGTGCTGGTATGAATTAGGTGTTCTGTAAGAACAAACAAACAAAGAAGTTAAAAAAAAAAAAAACCTGCATTAACCTGCACTTAAGAAATTAGTCTTAAGTATGTCATTAAAAATTTTATATTGATTACATGTGGAAGCAATAATATTTTTGATATATCAAGTTAACTGAAATCTATTATTAAAATTATGTTTATTCCTTCTCTTTATTTTTTTAAAAAGATTGTCACTAAAGTATTTAAAAGTACCTGCGTGATTCACATTACATTTCTGTTGGACAATGCTGCTCTAAGATAATTTCAGCTAAACTGTTGAAGAACTTGTAATACCCTGGATTATTATTCATTTTAGAGTGTTACACCACACAAAGAGAATCAATTATCACACATCCTCTCACCCCTAGAAGAACATAGAAAGACACAATTTCAGCTGTCCCAGGAGAGACAAAGAGAGAAAAACACTTATCTATCTTTTTTTCTTGAAGAACTGAGAGAAGTACACAGGATTTCTCAGAAGTGTCTCAGAACTATCAGCAACACTGTAAGACTGAAACATGGATCCAAGGTAAGAAAACTAGTTTCTCCCTGTGTTACAATAAATTATGTGGCTTAGCATTTCTGTTCCGAGTGACTGTGGGTTTCCATTTCCATGTCTCAAACATGGAACAAGTCGTTAAGCTGTTTCCTGTCCAGATCTCCTATATTCAACGATTTTCTCCATGACTTTAAACAGAGAAATAATCATACGGTCATAAAGAGAACCAGGTTTTAATCTTATAACCTTGAAGAAAGTTTAACTTTCTATCCTATTTCTAACAAGTTACCACATACCATATCTAGATATATTGGGTAGGTGGATTATGGCAAAACTAAAGTACTAGATGATTGGTCATGACCCAGTTGGTTTCATCATCCAGAAAAGGCTTCCTTCTGTTTCATTTATGTTTTAATCTCCTTCACATAGAAGAGGGCTCTGCTTTGTACCTGACTCATTGGGTATCATTTCAATCCAGTGATCTTCACATCTCCGGTTCTACCTGTGAATTCTGTGCCCTCTTGGGTCTCACAGGAGAAGGCAATGGCACCCCACTCCAGTACTCTTGCCTGGAAAATCCCATGGACAGAGGAGTCTGGAAAGCTGCAGTCCATGGGGTCGCTAAGAGTCAGACATGACTGAACGACTTCACTTTCACTTTTCACTTTCATGCATTGGGGAAGGAAATGGCAACCCACTCCAGTGTTCTTGCCTGGAGAATCCCAGGGATGGCGGGGCCTGGTGGGCTGCCATCTATGCGGTCACATGAGTTGGACATGACTTAAGCGACTTAGCAGCAGCAGCAGCAGCTTGGGTCTCATAAAAGGTATGATGTTTGTGATCTGGGTGTTGAGAAGCACAATGTTATGATCTGTGCCAAAGTTAAATAGTATGGAAAATGACTCTTTCCTGAGATGGATGCTTTTCTTTACAACTAAGTCTGATGATAATTTTAATTGCCATCAATATAAAGTCAATACTCACTTTTTGAAAAACAAATAGAAATGGCTTTTCATTATAATTAGAAATGCTTGAAAAGTTTGATCTTAATTGATGTCTATAGTCTTTTAACTTATGCCTGAAACAATATGCTAGAAACCAATATCTTGACTACATTTCATAAGATCTAGGTAAAGGTTTTGATTTTAATTTGTTTTTAGTGCTTAATTTTCCAGAAAACATTAAATTTTTAAACTGATATCCCATATTGAAAACTGAACCAAAATTGACATGACTTAGCTGCAATTCAAAAAAGATGCTATCCAAAAATTTCCTACTCAGGAGCTCTACAAAAGATATATGGCTCTCCATTAAATTAAACTGTCTTTTTTTTCTTCTGGCAAGTTTTTATAACTGGATAGTTGCATTAGTTTGTTTATTCATGTTTGATTTATCAACTCTAATGTAAATTTAATTCTAAAGATGTTTATTTTTAGATATTGGCATTTTTTTATTAAAATATTAAGGTCAGAGGTTATTAGTATTTCATAATAAAGAGAAGTAACACAAGAAAAATCTTCAATTTTGAGGGACTAATATAATCTTGAAAAAACTCTTCTGTCTTGGAGTTATATTAGAGAATAGGAGTGATTATACAAAGGCCTCCTCTAGCTATATTTAAGAATCAGGTGGGTTATGGGTTTAAGAATAATCTTGAAGAAAAATATTTTAAATCTGTCCTGCATTGCTTCACATTCCAAAGTTTTTTAATATCAAAAATATGAAAAATATACTATGCTGTGTCCGAACAAAAACGAACTAAACAGTATTTTAGTCAATAGATTGATGAATTATGCAGTTTTATCTGAAACAAATAATATATTTATTAAAGCTTCTAAATAGAATAATCTCTACTTTCTACTCAATATTTACCAACTGTTGCATCTGCCCCTAATCCTCTGATGAAATTATTTACAAGACCACCAAGTCACCATGACAGAGGTCTGGCTGCTTTTGATCCCCTTAAAGGTAGTATTCCCTACAGAAATATCAACAAGGTGACTTCCTCTAGCTTCCTAACAATAAAGTTTAGAATGCCTTAGAATCTTAATAATTGCCAAAGCTTCTGGAAAAGTATTGCATCCCCAAATTCCTGAGCACTGGAGCTATATTTAATTTTACTTCTCCAGAAAATAAGAAAGCCATGCTGCTTCCACAACATTCTAAAATCATGAGCTACTCTAAGAGTATACCTGCTACCAGTATAAATACTGGCAGTTTTGTCTTCGCCTGTGTTCAGTTCAGTTCAGTGGCTCAGTCGTGTCTGACTCTTTGCAACCCCATGAATCACAGCACACCAGGCCTCCCTGTCCATCACCAACTCCTGGAGTTCACTCAGAATCATGTCAATCGAGTCAGTGATGCCATCCAGCCAACTTATTCTCTGTTGTCCCCTTCTCCTCCTGCCCCCAATCCCTCCCAGCATCAGAGTCTCTTCCAATGAGTCAACTCTTTGCATGAGGTGGCCAAAGTATTAGAGTTTCAGCTTTAGCATCATTCCTTCCTAAGAAATCCCAGGGCTGATCTCCTTCAGAATGGACTGGTTGGATCTCCTTGCAGTCCAAGGGACTCTCAAGAGTCTTCTCCAACACCACAATTCAAAAGCATCAATTCTTCAGCACTCAGCCTTCTTCACAGTCCAACTCTCACATCCATACAAGACCACTGGAAAAACCATAGCCTTGACTAGACGGACCTTTGTTGGCAAAGTAATGTCTCTGCTTTTTAATATGCTATCTAGGTTGGTCATAACTTTCCTTCCAAGTAGTAAGTGTCTTTTAATTTCGTGGCTGCAGTCACCATCTGCGGTGATTTTGGAGCCCAGAAAAATAAAGTCTGACACTGTCTCCACTCTTTCCCCATCTATTTCCCATGAAGTGATGGGACTGGATGCCATGATCATCTTTTTCTGAATGTTGAGCTTTAAGCCAACTTTTTCACTCTCCACTTTCACTTTCATCAAGAGGCTTTTTAGTTCCTCTTCACAAAAGAGTCCGAAATGCAGTACTTGGATGCAATCTCAAAAACGACAGAATGATCTCTATTCGTTTCCAAGAAAAACCATTCAATATCACAGTAATCCAAGTCTATGCCCCAACCAGTAACGCTGAAGAAGCTGAAGTTGAATGGTTCTGTGAAGACCTACAAGATCTTTTAGCACTAACGCCCAAAAAGATGTCCTTTTCATTATAGGGGACTGGAATACAAAAGTAGGAAGTCAAGAAACACCTGGTGTAACAGGCAAATTTGGCCTTAGAATACAGAATGAAGCAGGGCAAAGACTAATAGAGTTTTGCCAAGAAAATGCACTGGTCATAACAAACATCCTCTTCCAACAACACAAGAGAAGACTCTACACATGGACATCACCAGATGGTCAACACCGAAATCAGATTGATTATATTCTTTGCAGTCAAAGATGGAGAAGCTCTATACAGTCAGCAAAAACAAGACCAGGAGCTGACTGTGGCTGAGGCCATGAACTCCTTATTGCCAAATACAGACTTAAATTGAAGAAAGTAGGGAAAACCACTAGACCATTCAGGTATGACCTAAATCAAATCCCTTATGATTATACAGTGGAAGTGAGAAATAGATTTAAGGGCCTAGATCTGATAGAGTGCCTGATGAACTATGGAATGAGGTTCATGATATTGTACAGGAGAGAGGGATCAAGACCATTCCCATAGAAAAGAAATGCAAAAAAGCAAAATGGCTGTCTGGGGAGGCCTTACAAATGGCTGTGAAAAGAAGAGAAGTGAAAAGCAAAGGAGAAAAGGAAAGATATAAGTATCTGAATGCAGAGTTCCAAAGAATAGCAAGAAGAGATAAGAAAGCCTTCTTCAGCAATCAATGCAAAAAAATAGAGGAAAACAACAGAATGGGAAAGACTAGAGATCTCTTCAAGAAAACCAGAGATACAAAAGGAACATTTCATGCAAAGATGGGCTCGATAAGGACAGAAATGGTATGGACCTAACAGAAGCAGAAGATATTAAGAAGAGGTGGCAAGAATACACAGAAGAACTGTACAAAAAAGATCTTCACGACCCAGATAATCACGATGGTGTGATCACTGACCTAGAGCCAGACATCCTGGAATGTGAAGTCAAGTGGGCCTTAGAAAGCATCACTACGAACAAA
>NW_011495013.1:6285942-6287565 GCF_000754665.1 Bison bison bison
TCAAGCTGGTTTTAGAAAAGGCAGAAGAACCAGAGATCAAATTGCCAACATCCACTGGATCATAGAAAAAGCAAGAGAGTTCCAGAAACACATCTATTTTTTTTTTTTCATTTTACTGTACTTCACTTTATTGCATTTCATGGATATTGTGTTTTTTACAAATTGAAGGTTTGAAGCAACCCTGTGTCGATCATCTTTCTGTGCCCTTTTTTTCTAACAGCATTTGTTCACTTCATGTCCCTGTATCCCATTTTGCTAATTCTCACAGTATTTCAAACTTTTGCATTATCTTTACATTTGTTACAGGTTATCTGTGATCAGTGATTTTTTTTTCTCTTTTTTTTTTATTAAAAAATTTTCAGGTATACATGTGCTCCCCATCCTGAACCCTCCTACCTCCCCCCTCCCCATACCATCCCCCTGGGCCGTCCCAGCGCACCAGCCCCAAGCATCCAGCATCATGCACTGAACCTGGACTGGCATCTCGTTTCATACATGACATTTCACATGTTTCAATGCCATTCTCCCAAATCTTCCCACCCTCTCCCTCTCCCACAGAGTCCATAAGACTGTTCTATACATCAGTGTCTCTTTTGCTGTCTCGTATACAGGGTTATTGTTACCATCTTTCTAAATTCCATATATATGCGTTAGTATACTGTATTTATGTTTTTCCTTCTGGCTTACTTCACTCTGTATAATAGGCTCCAGTTTCATCCACCTCATTAGAACTGATCCAAATGTATTCTTTTTAATGGCTGAGTAATACTCCATTGTGTATATGTACCACAGCTTTCTTATCCATTCATCTGCTGATGGACATCTAGGTTGCTTCCATGTCCTGGCTATTATAAACAGTGCTGCGATGAACATTGGGGTACACGTATCTCTTTCCCTTCTGGTTTCTTCAGTGTGTATGCCCAGCAGTGGGATTGCTGGATCATAAGGCAGTTCTATTTCCAGTTTTTTAAGGAATCTCCACACTGTTCTCCATAGTGGCTGTACTAGTTTGCATTCCCACCAACAGTGTAAGAGGGTTCCCTTTTCTCCACACCCTCTCCAGCATTTATTATTTGTAGACTTTTGGATCGCAGCCATTCTGACTGGTGTGAAATGGTACCTCATAGTGGTTTTGATTTGCATTTCTCTGATAATGAGTGATGTTGAGCATCTTTTCATGTGTTTGTTAGCCATCTGTATGTCTTCTTTGGAGAAATGTCTATTTAGATCTTTGGCCCATTTTTTGATTGGGTCATTTATTTTTCTGGAGTTGAGCTGTAGGAGTTGCTTGTATATTTTTGAGATTAGTTGTTTGTCGGTTGCTTCATTTGCTATTATTTTCTCCCATTCTGAAGGCTGTCTTTTCACCTTGCTAATAGTTTCTATTTCTGCTTTATTGACTATGCCAAAGCCTCTGACTGTGTGGATCACAGTAACCTGTGGAAAATTCTTCAAGAGATGGGAATACCAGACCACCTGATCTGCCTCTTGAGAAATTTGTATGCAGGTCAGGAAGCAAGAGTTAGAACTGGACATGGAACAACAGACTGGTTCCAAATAGGAAAAGGAGTTCGTCAAGGCTGTATATTGTCACCCTGTTTATTTAACTTATATGCAGAGTAC
>NW_011495013.1:6287665-6298987 GCF_000754665.1 Bison bison bison
AGATGACACCACCCTTATGGCAGAAAGTGAAGAGGAACTAAAAAGCCTCTTGATGAAAGTGAAAGAGGAGAGTGAAAAAGTTGCTTAAAGCTCAACATTCAGAAAACGAAGATCATGGCATCCGGTCCCACCACTTCATGGGAAATAGATGGGAAACAGTGGAAACAGTGTCAGACTTTATTTTTCTGGGCTCCAAAATCACTACAGATGGTGACTGCAGCCATGAAATTAAAAGACGCTTACTCCTTGGAAGGAAAGTTATGACCAACCTAGATAGCATATTGAAAAGCAGAGACATCACTTTGCCAACAAAGGTTCGTCTAGTCAAGCCTATGGTTTTTCCTATGGTCATGTATGGATGTGAGAGTTGGACTGTGAAGAAGGCTGAGCGCCGAAGAATTGATGCTTTTGAACTGTGGTGTTGGAGAAGACTCTTGAGAGTCCCTTAGACTGCAAGGAGACCCAACCAGTCCATTCTGAAGGAGATCAGCCCTGGGATTTCTTTGGAAGGAATGATGTTGAAGCTGAAACTCCAGTACTTTGGCCACCTCATGCAAAGAGTTGACTCACTGGAAAAGACTCTGAAGCTGGGAGAGATTGGGGGCAAGAGGAGAAGGGGACGACAGAGGATGAGATGGCGGATGGCATCACTGACTCGATGGACGTGAGTCTGAGTGAACTCCAGGAGTTGGTGATGGACAGGGAGGCCTGGTGTGCTGTGATTCATGGGGTCACAAAGAGTCAGACACGACTGAGCGACTGATCTGATCTGATCTGATCTGATATTTTTCTGCCATAAGAGTGGTGTCATCTGCATATCTGAGGTTATTGATATTTCTCCCAGCAATCTTGATTCAGGCTTGTGTTTCTTCCAGTCCAGCGTTTCTCATGATGTACTCTGCATATAAGTTAAAGAAGCAGGGTGACAATATACAGCCTTGATGTACTCCTTTTCCTATTTGGAACCAGTCTGTTGTTCCATGTCCAGTTCTAACTCTTGCTTCCTGACCTGCATACAAATTTCTCAAGAGGCAGGTCAGGTGGTCTGGTATTCCCATCTCTTTCAGAATTTTCCACAGTTTATTGTGATCCACACAGTCAAAGGCTTTGACATAGTCAATAAAGCATAAATAGATGTTTTTCTGGAACTCTCTTGCTTTTTCCATGATCCAGCGGATGGTGGCAATTTGATCTCTGGTTCCTCTGCCTTTTCTAAAGTGTATAATTCAACCTGTTGAACCTTTATCTATGGCTTTATCTAGCCATAGATAAAGATGTTGCCTCAACAACAATATCAAAAGAATTTACAATAGTACACCCAGTACAATATTGCCATTTTCACTTTTTGAATAACAACCATCAGTGAACAATGAGAAGTCAACTTTACCAAATGAAATTTCCTGTAGATCATTATGAGGAGTCAGGAAGTGATCCACCAGATTTAAGCAGTTGTAATATACTCCTTTGGTGGCAGAGGAGAGAAAAGTAGCCAAGCTGAGGTTATTAAAATGTAAAATAGTTATCTGAGGGTCAGTTAATAAGAAAAACTTCATGCGAGGTAAAGTGGCTGGCTGAGAAATGTTGAGTATGTTGAAAATTCTGGAGAGTTTCTACTGCATGAGGTACAAAAATGATTAAAGGGGACAGCAATTTTCTCTTTGGTCTTAACCAAAAGGGCAGTGGCTGTAATGTCTCTACAGTAAGTGGAGTATCCCTGTACTACAGCTCCCAGTGATTGACTATAATACCGTATGGGCTGATGGTGGTCTCCTTTGTTTGAGGGTATGTACCCAAAGGTATTCCCTTTCTTTTCACATATAAAAGGGGAAAAGGTATCTAATAATGGGGATACCCAGGACAAGTGGGTTCATCAAACTCTCCTTTAAGGCCCTGTAGGCTATGTCATTCAATTCTTCCCATAAAATTGGATCAGACTTGTTATTGTTGAGTAAAACATATAGAGGTTTAACTGTAAGAGAAAAATTTGGAATCTAATTTTGGCAATAACCTACTAGCCTAACAAAAACTCACAGTTGGCATTGTTTTGAGTTTGGGGAAACAGGACACCATGAAGTCTCTCTGGATCTAGGTGTAGACTTTGTTCTAAATTTGCCCTAAACATCAAACCTGGGTTTGGGCAAATAGCAATTTTTCCTTGGTGGTGTTATAATTTTTAAGATTAAAAGTTAGCAAGTGGATGCAGCCTTGTTCAATAGTTGAGACGCGTTCGACTGTTTGCAACCCCATGCACTACAGCACGCCAGAAGAAGTTTGAGAAGGAAAGCAAAAAAGCAAATCATCCATATACCACAACAAAGTAGAACCTCTAAAGAACTCTTTGTCATCTGGGTTAGCCTTCAGGATTTGCAAGAAATAAGAACTCTCAGTAAAACCCTGAGGCATTACTGTTTCCTTCCAAAATGAAAGCAAAAAGGTACTGTCTAGATTCATCAACTGGAATACTAAAGACTGTGCTGCATGAATCAATTTAAAGAATTTACTTCCAGTAGGAATGCGTATTAGTAACACATAAGGATTAGGAACAACAGGCTATCAAAGGATAACAGTGTTACTCATTGCTTAGAGGTCCTGGACAAACCTCCATTATCAGCCCTTAGGTTTTCTCACTGGTAAAATGAGAGTGTGTGTGTGCAGGTGGGCAGTGGTTTCATTTCGGAGCCTTCATTTATTGGAGTTGAAGAAAAAATATGTTTGTGATTTTCTTTGGCAATAACTCACTTAAAGCTCCAATAGATGCAAACAGCCGACTCACTGGAAAAGGCCCTGATGCTGGGAAAGATTGACGGCAAGAGGAAAAGGGGGCAACAGAGGATGACATCACTGTCTCAATAGACATGAGATTGAGCAAACTCCAGAAGATAGTGAAGGACAGGGAATCCTGGCGTGCTGTAGTGCATGGGGTCGCAAACAGTCGAACACGTCTCAACTATTGAACAACAACAACATCTAAAGTACAAGAGCGTTAGTTTACCAGATGAACTAAACCTGAAGTGGACATAATTTCCCATTTTACCCTGGTCCTTTTCACTAGAGGGGAAAGCCCCAGTCCATTTCATTAATAAATATAGAGTTGAAAGTTACTTGGGTGGAATCAGCATTTGAAGGAAGATCAGAATTTTCTTCAAAAATAAACTGAAGTCAATTGTAACAATCATGACTATATTCATCAGACTTTTGTGTGCAGGCCTGAATTTTGTCCCAATTACCATGCTTTGGAAAAGCTCTAGGAATTTATTGATGAAATCACTCAGTGCTTGCTTAAGCCTGATTTTATAAGTTAGTCAGCTGGCCTCCCAGTTTTAATTCCAGAGACCTTTCAGAACTTTCCCAATTAGTGGTTTTCATTAAGTGCTAGGCTTGGTCTTACAGACTAGTGTATGAATTAGCTGATATAAGTCTGAGAAAAGAAACTGATAAGTTTGAGTGACTGTGTTAAATTCCTCAGAAATCTGTGAGAATCTCCTATTACTTTGGGAAAATCTTTGACTATGGCTTATAGTTCAGCTTTAGTCTGGGAATATAAGAAATTAAGAGTTTAGTCTCTGGAGCCTCAAAAGGATTAACTTTAAATGAATAAGTTCTGACAATTCAGAGGAAAAGGGAATGGGGCAAGCTCCAAGAAAAGGGGGAAATAGTTTGGAAGTTTTTATGGGAGAACAATGGAGCCACAGGCGGTGTAGAAGGAAAGGAAGAAGATGGTGTCAGTGACGGTTCCAGGCCAAGAGAGAGACAAGATGCTGCTGGAGACAGAGCCTGAGACAAAGAAGCCAGGAAAGGCCAATCTGAGGCTTCAGGACTCATTTTACCTTTTTTTAATCATTTGTTTGCCTCAGTTAATATTAACACCTTATTTTGCAAAGAGGCAATTTTAGACTCTTGATAATGTTAGGAAGTCTCAAAATACCAATCACAATAAGCATTCCACTCAGTTCTGGAAATTTTTGAGTTTCTGTGGTTCAATTTAGTATTGAGGAAATTAAGTTTGGGGATTACAAAATCCCCCGTAATGACCAGTGATATTCTAAATTGCATTTGGTCAGGTTGGTCCATTTAGATAGTAATGCACATAAGGAAGGATCGCGGTTTTTAAGCATAATATTAGCCAATATTAGACTTTGTGGTGGGATGGATGGTTGGGGTTCTCCAAATATTTAGATAACCGGGGCTCCATTTTCAGGGTTTTTTTCTTCTAGAATAAAAACAATTTTCAAAAGCTCAAACAGCTTACAGCACAAATGATTCAGTTCAATCAGCTTGCAAGTCAACCCCAGCCAGTCCTAAGAAGACAGCTTGGTCCAGGAAGAGCCAAGGCAAAAGCTTTCTTTTTTCTCAGTCTGCAGAGAATAGTCTTTCCAAAGGAATAGTCTGAAAGCTAAAAAGCTCAGCACAGTTTCTTTTGAAGCAGTTCCTTCCTAAAAGAATTGGGCCAACAGCAATTCCAACCACTATCAGTTGAAACAGTCTGATTTCAAAGTCAGATGGAAATGCCAAACCAGTACTAGGACACAGAACAAGGTCTTAATCAGAAAGTCAAAACCCTTAAATAGACCCCAAACAACACCTGGAGAGCTTCAAACACAAACAGGTTGTAAACTTAGATCCAGGAGAAACGCATACATTTGAACCCCAGGGTTGGTAAGAAATGCAATGAGTGACAGAGGGTTCAGATCTGCTCACCAGTCCCAGGGCCCTCAGGGGTCTTCTCTAGTTCCCAAATAGGTCACCAAAATGCTGACCTGAAACAAATAGACTGCCAGATATTTCCCCAGCAATGGGGAGTTTATTCAGGATCAGCAGAAAATTGTAATTCAGGTTCTGCAATGTGGCAAGCCACGTACATGTTCCCACAGGGCAAGGGAAGGAGTACACTTTTACAGAGGGAAAGAGGAAGTTCAGACAGCTCTAGTAAATAGTCTGTGATTTTCATTGGCTGAGTCCTTGCCAGGAAAGAAGATGAGTCTTTCTTTTCCCTGTTGGGCTTTGCTTTCACAGCACATGAGAGCTCCCCCTTCTGCTTTTTTGACTCTGTTTAGTGAAGGTCCGTGAGGTGCCTGGTAGGCTACAGTCCATGGGGTTGCACAGACTCGGACACGACTGAAGCGACACAGCAGCAGCAGCAGCAGCAGTGAAAGTTTCTCATTATTATTATTATTATTTTGTTTTTATTTTCTTTCTTTCCTTCATTTTATTTAACAGCAGACAGAAAATCACAGATTTCTGGTTAAAGTTAACAGAATCAAAGAAAGAAAGTTAAGTCGCTCAGTTGTGTCCAACTCTTTGGGACCTCATGGACTGTAGCCTACCAGGCGCCTCCATCCATGGGATTTTCCAGGCAAGAGTACTGGAGCGGGTTGCCATTTCCTTCTCCCTGAGATCTTCCCGAATCGGGTATTGAACCTGGGTCTCCCACATTGTAGGCAGATGCTTTACCATCTGAGCCACCAGGGAAGTCCCTTATAAACACACACACACACACACACACACTACTCTACTATTCATTTATCCCTAGAAATAAAGTACTGTCAAATTGGAAGCTATATACATATATATAAACTACTAAATTTTGAGTTGCCAAACTTTTCTAATTTGATAGGTAAAGAGTGGAATTTCATGTTAATGTTCATTTTGGAGTAAGGTTAAACACTATAGTTGTTTTTTTTTTTTTTTTCCTGTAAAATATTTACTGGCTTACTTTTCCATGTTTGAAAAGAGTTGCTGGTACTCCTTCTTATGAAAACATTTCATGATTAAATAAACCTTGTCAATTATGTTGGAAACACTACATTCTGCCTGTTACCAGAATGAATCACTAGTTTTTTCTTACATATTCTTTCAGAAATCTTCTATCCATATAGAGCCAAATCTGTGTGTGCCAATTTCATGAGATATATACTCTTTAATATACAGAGGAGCTTACAATTCTTCAGTATTTGCTTATATCATTAAAAAAATTTTTCATTTATAATATATTTTCAGAATATTTTTCCTTGTCGATACATATTGAAATCACTCTTTTTAAAGGCTGATAACTTTGTCTTTGTATGTATGTAATATTTCATTTTAAAAGTTCCTTTACCCCTGATTGTTTGTTTCTGGTCTTTTAATATTGTACATATCACACTGTACTTATATTTTTTTAATGTATACAAGACATCTGTAGGAAATTATTGGGTTGAAAGATATGTACAGTTAGACTCTTGAGAGTTCTTATCAAGTGGTTAATCAAATAAAAAGTGCCAATTTACATTCCATTAATGGTAAGGGAGTACCCGTGTTAATCAAACATTTTCATTTTTGCCAACATAATAGACCAAAAATGGAACATCATTGTAATGTTAATTTGCTCATCTTTGATTATGACTGAAGTTGGGCATGTTTCAAATTTTCATCAGGCATTTGTATTTCTTTTCTTATAGACTATCTGTACATAAACTTTGCTGGTTTTATGTATATTTGTGTATAGGTATGTGTATTTCTATAAAATATATGTTATAGTTTTATTTACATCTTTCATATTTCAAAACTTCTGTTCACTTGATCTTTTGTGGTGTGAGAAATGTAGACAGATCAAAGGAACAGAATGGAGAGCACAGAAATAGAAGCAAATGCATATGGGGATTTAGCAAATAGCTAAATGTGGCATTTCACTTCAATAGGAAAAAGATGGATTATTTTTCTTTCTTAAAGTGTTCAGAATGACTGCTAGTCACTAGGAACAAATAGAGCTATATTTCAACATTATCATTTTAAACAAAATATACTTTAGATATATCAAAGTAGAAAATATGAATATATCATAGGAGATAGAAAAAGATGAGCATATTTATTCATTATATTAGAGTTGGTTATGACTTTCTTCATGAGAAACACTAGAGAGGAAAGGACTACAAAGGAAAATATTGTTAAATATTTTAATAATATTTAACAATTTAGAGAAAGCTATAGAGGAAAATGGGTTCCCTGGTGGCTCAGATGATAAAGAATCTGCCTACAATGCAGGAGACCTGGGTTTGATCCCTGGGTCAGAAAGGTCCCCTGGAGAAGGGAATGGCTACCCATTAGAGTATTCTTGCCTGGAGAATTCCATGGACAGAAGAGCCTGGTGGATTACAGTCCATGGGGTCGCAAAGAGTCAGACACATCTGAGTGACTAACACTTTCATAGAGGAAAATGTTGTTAAAGTTGTATATAACAAAATTATTAAATATCAGTCCAGGAAAAATATTATGAAAAGATAAACATAGCAAGTGATAAACTAAAAATAGGGCTATGTTTCCTAAAGATATAAAACATTTCTACACATTAGAAGAAAAACTCAATAACCCTACAGATACATGTATAGATTATATAAAGAAGAAACACCACCAATTTACAAACCTCTTTCATAATCAATATATGCACTTTAAATCATAATGCACTTTAAAACAAAAATTTGATGCCATCATTATCTTCCAAGATTAAGAAAGTGAAAATATTTATGAACATTCATCTAAAAATTTCAAATCCTGGTGAAAATTGGCTACGTCTCTTTGGAGAACAATTTGGCAATCACAAAATTTTAAGGGCAGATATTTTCTGATTTAGAAATTTTACCTCTTGGAATATATTCTTACGTATACATGTGCACACAAATGTATGCACTGACATTAATTAACAATGTTGTTTTCTTTCAATATGTTGTTAGTGAGGAAATTAAAGCATTGATCAATAGGCAGGGAAGGTTCCTGTTTGTGTTGATATGTGGGACCCAGACCTAAAGTGGAATGGAAAACTTCTTTCATTGCACATGTGTTCAAATGTTACCATTTGAATTTATTTAATTATCAATAATGCAGGTAATAATAGGACTTTTACTTTTTAATCCTGGTAATTCATATTATGATGGGATTTCACCAGTATCAGTTGGATTGATAATCCAGGAGTACTGAAATTTTAACCTACACTATATCGCCCTTCTCATGAGGCTATACACAATGAACAATGACAAATGGGAGAAAGAAGCTTTGGGCAAAAGCTGTATTTGTCCCTAAACCTCAAAGCTTATAATCATTTTATATTGAGACTTCTGAAGTTTAACCTGTCACCTTCTCTATTTCAAACTCTCCTCCCACACATACCTCCTCAACCTAAGGCAGATTTTCAGTATTATCACATTCTAATTTCATGGCAGGAAGATGTAGAAGATATTCAAAGAAAGAAAAAGAAAGTAAAGTAGGCTCCAGGGTTGTTGAAATGGCCAAGTTCCCGAACTCCGAGTCAAGGAGGCATGAGAGAGATTTCAAAGGGAGCCGGCCATTTAATCCACAGATTAACTTCACTCATTGCTTGTTATGGCCTTTTCAGTATCTGACATTTGATACGCAGATTTCTCCTCTAGAAGAAAAAGAAGAGTGTGAGAGTAGAATTGTGAAATCTTCTTTTTCCCCCAGAAACTACAAAGCTAACAGCTCTTAAGTCTATATTGCAGATTCATTCCCATATTCAGAGGCCCAGACTACATTTCTAACTCAGCTAAATTTCTTAGTTTGACTATCCCACCATCTCAAAATTAACTTGTCCCAAACTGAACCTATAATTTTCTCCTAAATCTGCTCCTCTTGCTATGATAATCCCTATCCTGGTTAAGAACCCGCCAGAAGCCTAGACACTTAAGGTAAAATTTCACGGTGGTCCTCCAAGCATCACTGAACCAAGGCAAGAGAAACATCTATTCTGATCCATCCACTCCAGTATTCTTGCCTGGAAAATTCCATGGACAGCAGAGCCTAGTGGGCTATAGTCCATAGGGTCACAAAAAGTCAGACATGACTGAGCAACTGAATACACACATCTTTAAAAAAAATTCTGGGTTCTCTCTCTCATGCACAAACTCTCTCTCTCTCTCTCAAGGAAGTCATGGGCATCTCTGACTTTCTGGGTCTGGCACTCAGATTGGCACAAGGTGAATTGTGCCACTAATATCTTTTCTCTTGGCTAGTACCCTTCAGTTTCCACGACAACATTTCACATATCTTTTGCCCTATATTCTTGAAATCAAAGGGAATTACTTCTGAATGATGGGAAGGTGTGAGAACTGTGTCACTAATAACTTCAGAAAGGGGTCTTGCCAAAGAGAACGATGAGGATTTAAGCTGTGGATGTGTTAAGGTAAATGAAAAGACATATTAATGAACTTATCAAAATGTTCCTTCAGCAGGCATGGGTACAATGGATTCTTGCAATAACTTCTCGGGCTAAGCATCCATTTTCATGTTCTCTTCATGTTCCAATTTGTAGTTCCAGAGGTGCTCAAGCATTAGTATCGTGTTGCTAACTGTTCAGTGGAGACTGTGGAACATTTATCAATGTTAAGAATTCTTAATATTAAATTTGTATGAGCTAAAGTCTGGAGGAAACAGGCATGAAGTATGATACCGATTCTTCATATTGGCAACCAGGTAGACATTAAATGCTAGAATTGATCTTAAATAGAATATTCTTTATAATTTACATTTCGCATCTTAATTTTAATAGATGATTGGGTTGCTTTAGGTGAAAAAAATCCTTCCCCAAAATATTAAAAGTAATTTTTTAAGTTTATAATTTTATCAAAAATATATTTAATTAAATATACTTTGAGCACAATTATATTTTAGCTTTTAATCTCTTAAGCCATTATTTTCATGAAAAAATGCTGACAAAAACATTCAGATATGCACTATATAGTAATTAAATTAATTATCATTGATATTTTACCAACATTGTTATATAAAAATCATAGATTAACCCTATAGTTAATCTGTCATTACAGATTTATATTTTTCAAGATGGGAGGAGAGGATGTGTTTTAATTACTGGATTGTCAACTTAAATAAATTTTTAAAACTTGTGATTATGTTGACCTACACTGACTCATGCACTGGGACCTAAAGGTCAGAGGCCAGTCTGCTCTTTCTAGTCCCCTCCTATTCTCTCACTAACCCCTCACCAAGTCTTGCGGGTCCAACTCCTTATTGCTTCTTGAATCCTTCCCCTCTCTTTGTCTACACACTCATGAATTTAACTTGGATGATAATAACAGTTCTCTAACTTATTTCATTTCTGCTACTCTCATCCTAATCAAATCCATTTTTCCCAATACCAAGAGTGTCTTTTCCACATACATATCAAATAAGTGGTGTCACTACTTTGCTTTAAGTATTTAAACACCTTAAGAACATTATGCTAAGTGAGATGTCAGGTGAAGAAAGACAAATACTGTATGATATCACTTACGCATGGCACCTAAAACAGCTGACCTTGTAAAAACAGAGTAGAATAGTGGTGACCAGGGGTTGGGGAGTGGGGGAATTGGAGGGATACTGCTTAAGGGTACATACTTGCAACTTGTGAACAAATGGGTCCTAGAGATCTAATGCACAGCATAGTGATTACAGATAACAACGTTGTTGTTGGTGGTGGTGGTGGTGTTTAGTTGCTAAGAATGCTGGAGTGGGTTGCACTCTAGAGCCTGGGAGCCGTAATTACCAAGCCCACCTGCCACAACTACTGAAGCCTGACTGCCCATGCACCTTGACTAGATAAAAGCCCACACAGCAACAAAGATCCAACACAGTGAAAAATAAATAAAATGCAAAAATAAATAAAATTAAGTTAGTAAACCTTTTTAAAAGACATCATGATTACTAGGAATCAGGTGCAAATAGATGTAAGAAAAAAATATGACAAACCTGTGTGGCGTGGCGTGGTGTGCTCTGTCATGTCCGTATCTGTGCAACCCCATGGACTGCAGCCCACCAGGCTTCTCTGTCCATGGAATTCTCCAGGCAAGTATACTGGAGTGGGTTGCCATTTCCTACTCCAGAGGATCTTCCTGATACAGGGATTGGGCCCGTGTCTCTTTCATCTCTTGCATTGGCAGATGGATTGTTTACCACTGTACCACATGGGAATCCCATGACAAACATAGACAATGTATTAAAAAACAAAGACATCACTTTGCCAGCAAAGGTCCACATAATCATAGCTATGGTTTTTCCAATAGTCATGTATAGATGCGAGTATTGAACCATAAAGAAAACTGAGCACCAAAGAACTGATGCTTTCTAATTGTGGTGTTGGAGAAGATTCTTGAGAGTCCCTTGGACTGCACGGAGATCAAACCAGTCAATCCTTAAGGAAAGCACCACTGAATATTCATTGGAAGGACTGATTCTGAAGCTGAAGATTGAGGGCAGGAGGCGAAGGGGGTGACAGAGGATGATATGGTTGGATGGCATCATTGACTCAATGCACATGAGTTTAAGCAAACTCCAGGAGAT
>NW_011495013.1:6299087-6305414 GCF_000754665.1 Bison bison bison
CTCCAGGAGATAGCGAAGGACAGGAAGCCTGGCATGCTGCACGCCATGGGTCATAAAGAGTCAGTCATGACTTAGCAACTGAACAACAAACCAATTTCCACTGTAGCAGTTGTGGTTGTGGTCATAGTGGATGATGGAACTATCTTCTGTCATTTTTCTCATATTCATTATTCTTGATAATGCTAGATTCTGCCCCCAACCCCCAAAGGCTCTATTTTTTACAACAGTTTAGTTTCACAGCAAAGTTGAGCAGAAAGTACATTTCCTATATACTCCCTGACCACACACATGCATAGCCTCCCTAGTTATCAACAACCCTCACCAGAGTGGTACATTTGTTATAGTCACTGAACCTACATTGATATATTATTACCACCCAAAGTCCATAGTTTACATGAGAGCTCACTCTTGGTGTTGTACATTCTAGGAGCTTTACAAACATACAATGAGAAGTATCCAGCTTTCTAGTATCGTACTAGAGTACGATACTAGAGCAATTTCATTATCTAAAAATCCTGTGCTTTGTCTACTCTACACTGTCTCTTCCCTAATCCCTGGCAATAACTGATCTTTTTACTCTCTGCATTGCTTTGCCATTATAGAATGTCATACAGTTGAAATCATACAGTATGTAGCCTTTTCTGATTGGATTTTTTCATTTAGTAATATGTATTTAAGGTTCCTACATGTCTTTTCATGGCTTGATTTCTTATTTCCTTTTTAGTCCTGAAAAGTATTCCATTTTATAGATTTACCATAGTTTATAATCTGCCTGCAATGCAGGAGACCTGGGTTCGATTCCTGGGCTGGGAAGATTTCCCTAGAGAAGGGAAAGGCTACCCACTCCAGTATTCTGTCCTAGAGAATCCCATGGATGGTATAGTCCATGGGGTCACAAAGAGTCAGACACAACTGAATGACTTTCACTCACCATAGTTTATTTATCCATTCACTTACTGAAAGACATTTTGGCTACTCCCAGGTTGCGACAACTGTGAATAATGCTGCTATAAACATTTGTGTGCAAGTTTTTGTGAGCATGTTGTCATCTCATGTGGGCAATAACCAAGGGATTGTGACTTCTGAATCATATGGTCACAGTAAGTTTAATGTAAGGTCCCCCCTAAGTCTGGGTCTCCTTTAGTTTTTAAAGCTCAGGCTTGCCTACACTGAAACTCTAGCATTTTGTCAATTACAGTTTAGATTTCTGCTCTAGTAAACTGTGATTTTCTGTGTCTTCTTGTCTATCCTTCTAATTTGGGAGGGAACAATTTGCCCTATGACTTCAGTTCTCTGATGGATCTAAGAGTAGTGGATATTCAGTTTGTTCAGCTTTTTATTTGTTTTTAGAACAGAGTGACAACTTCCATGCCCCTCAAATGCATTGATTTTCATAATGTGTCCTAGTATCTCTCTTACCTCTATGCCTTTATCCAAGTTCCACTATACATCTGGGCTTCTGTGCACTCACTGCTAACATCTGCATTAATCTGCACTGGGTGACAAGAGTTTCTTTTTTGTTGTTGTTCATTTCACTTGAAGATGGAATCTACATACTCAGAGTCTGCATAATGCATCAGGACACAGTTCTTTAACAACAACAACAACAACAACAAAAACAGAAACCCAATCCCAATTAGCTTAAGCTAAAACAGAAACCTATTGACTCATTTAATAAGAAAATATATGTTGTTCTTGCTTTGGACTTGGCTGGATCCAAAGGTTCAAATATTATCAAGAAGCTGCCATCATTTCATGCTCAAATGGACTATTCATATCTCAGCAAAGATGCATGGTCTGGGTTTGCTGTCTCCTTATACCAAACATTCCTGCCACAGAAATAGAATATTCCCTATACTATTAACATCTATATTAATCCTTTGAAAAGTTTTGGAGTAGTTAATATTCCTAATAGTAAGGGCTATTCTTACAGGTCAACCTGGATTATTTTTTTCTTCTGTAGCCAGGAGAGGAGGTTAGAGAAGAGGAACTCACCCAAAGGAAGGAATATAGGCAAGATATAAAGGTCACAGATAAATTCCATGGTTTGTAACAAAGAGAGCCTCAAAAAATATTTATATAAAGACTTTTGGTAATAAAAATATCTGACTGAAATGATCCCTAACTTCATTTTTTAATTTAGTTTTTGCACATAGAGTTCAAATTCACTAAAAATTTATTTTCTCATACCTAGTTTGAAGTGTCTACAACAGCTTCTAGCAAATACATATCCCATTAACAGTTAGGAAAATGGAATGTAAATTAACAACAGGTGCACTTGAAGCAATTTTCCCTGAATTATCTTTAATATGATTCTGATATAGTTTTTACAATTAAAAAGTTTCAAAGGAAAAAATTCTTGCCAAAACAGAATAACTTTAAAACATTATGAAGGTTGTTTTATTGCCATAGAAACAATCATAACACGTGCTATTTAAAGAAACACTAACTTTTGCAAGCCTATCTGTCTTGAATATGAATTAATACTCTTTCCATTATGTATGATATCTTGATAAGAACTGCTTGTATTTGCCTAATTCTGTTTTAAAGCGTTCAGACCACTTTTGAAAACATTATCAATAAATGCATCACCTTGGAGTGTTGTGGATATGATTATTTTCAGCAGTATAGAAAAACTGGAACAAAAGAATTCCTTATCAGCCTTTATACTTATCAAACCATAGAAAAGACTGTAAGGAGGAAGAGATGCCATCACCAGATGTGTCTTCAGTCCTCTGCTTGGCCATACTTCCCTGACTCATTCATTCACCAAATACGTATGTGGGGACAGCTTCTAAGCAGGCCCTACAGTAGATACTACACTTCTCTGCATACTTTGCAATTGTCTTCCCTATTTCTCCTGAGCTAATAATGTAACTGGGCTTCTCTAATGGCTCAGGGGTAAAGTATCTGCCTGCAGTGCAGGAGATGTGGGTTCAATCCTTGGGTCAGGAAGATCCCCTGCAGAAGGAAATGGCAACCCACAGTGGTACTGTGCCTGGGACATCCCATGGACTTGGCAGGAGCTTGGCAGGCTACAGTCCTTGGTGTTGCAAGGTGACATGACTTAGAGACTAAACAACATTAATAATAAAACTATTACTATCCTTGCCACAATTTTCTTTCCTTTATGCTTCTATTGTGTTTATGATTGAGTTTTAAAATTTGGCAACATGCAAAAGCATAAGTAGATAATTACAGTATTCATAGAAAGCTAAAAGTTGACTGAACATTCTAGGCATGGTCTACACTACAAAATTTCTAAAACAAAACTATTGGCATATAGAAGTAGCTTTTATATGGAACACATCTTGATTTATTACAAAATTCTAAAATGCAACCGTTACATATCATGATTTCAAAAATCAGCAAAGGATCCAAGCAGATAACTTATGAAAAAAGAAACAAAAATAGACAAATAAAATTTTAAAAATTCAACCTTGTTAATGATGAAAGGAAAGCCAAGTAAAATAAGATGCAGCTTATATGTACGAAATTGGCATTTACTAAAAGTTAATATCATGTTATTTGGAGACAATGGTGTGATAGGTCTCTTATATACTGCTGACGAACACATTTTTTGGTAAAACAATTTGGCACATGAATTTTGAAATTTAATATTTTTATAGACTTTGATTCAGAATTTTTACTATGAAGATGAAATCCCAAGGAAACAATGAGGAATAGGGGCAAAGATTATGTAAAGAATTCTCAGTGTAGCATTATTACAGTAGTGATTAAGGTGAAGGCGTTTTAACTGTAACCATGAGGGAATAGTAAATTATATTATGATATATTCATGTACACAATGGAGAATTTTTTCCCTCAAAATTTATGAGTAATTATCATGTACATGAAAAATCCTTACCATACAATATTGTGATCAAAACTGGACCAAAGCTATAGTACAACTATAGATACAGAAGTAAAAATATAGATTTGCAAAAAAAGTAGCAAAATGTCATTATAATTAATAATGAGATGATTCTTTATGGTTACTTCCTTCTTTATATGTTCCTGAGTATTACAAGTTTTCTTTAATGATTGCTGTTGTTGTTCAATTGCTAAGTCATGTCCAACTCTCCCTGTCCTTCACTATTTTCCAGAGTTGCTCAAACTCATGTACATTGTGTAAATGATGCCGTCCAACCATCTCATCTTCTGTTGCCCTCACTCTTTCCCAGCATAAGGGTCTTTTCGAAAGGGTTGCGTCTTTGCTTCAGGTGGCCAAAGTATTGGACCTTCAGCTTCGGCATCAGCCCTTCCAATGAATATTCAGGGTTGATTTCCTGTAAGATTAATTGGTTTGGTCTCCTTGTAGTCGAAGAGATTTTCAAGAGTCTTCTCCAGCACCACAATTTGAAAGCATCAATTCTTCAGCTCTCAGTCTTCTTTATGGTCCACCTCTCACACCCATACATGACAGGAAAATCCATAGCTTTGACCGTTTGGACCTTTGTTGGCAAATGATGTGTGTGTGTTAATTGCTCAATTACATCCGACCCTTTGCAACCCCATGAACTGTAGTTACATTATATTCCTCTGTCCTTGGAATTCTCCAGGCAAGAATACTGGAGTGGGTGGCTATTCCCTTCTCCAGGGGATCATCCTAACTTTGGTATCAAACCAGGGTATCCTGGACTGCAGGCATATTCTTTACCATCTGAGCCACAGTGCTTCCAAAGTGTGTTGGCAAAGTGATGTCTCTGCTTTTCAATACACTGTCTAGGTTTGTCATGGTGTTTCTTCCAAGTAACAAGTGCCTTTCAATATCATGGCTGCAGTCATCATCTGCAGTGATTTTGGATCCCAAGAAAATATAATGTACCACTGTTTCCATTTCCATTGTTTCCCCATCTATTTGCCAAGAAGTGATGGGATTGAATGCCACAAGCTTAGTTTTTTGAATGTTGAGTTTTAAGCCAGCTTTTTCTTCAATGATTATATATTTGTTTTTAAAATAAAATGCAGTAAAATTTATTTTAAAAAGTAACATGATTTCTGGTTCAGGACAGCTGATAAAATGCAAACACTTTTCTTCTCTTACCTTAAGATCGTCAACAAAGGCCAATAAAGAGTAAAAAATATATCAGTTCAGTTCAGTTCAGTCACTCAGTCGTGTGCGCCTCTTTGCGACCTCATGTATCGCAGCACGCCAGGCCTCCCTGTCCATCACCAACTCCTGGAGTTCTCTCAGACTCACGTCCACCGAGTCAGTGATACCACCCAGCCATCTCATCCTCTGTCGTCCCCTTCTCCTCCTGCCCCCAATCCCTCCTAGCATCAGAGTCTTTTCCAATGAGTCAACTCTTCGCATGAGGTGGCCAAAGTGCTGGAGTTTCAGCCTTAGCATCATTCCTTCCAAAGAAATCCCAGGACTGATCTCCTTCAGAATGGACTGGTTGCATCTCCTTGCAGTCCAAGAGACTCTCAAGAGTCTTCTCCAACACCATAGTTCAAAAGCATCAATTCTTCGGCGCTCCGCTTTCTTCACAGTCCAACTCTCACATCCATACATGGCCACTGGAAAAACCATAGCCTTGACTAGACGGACCTTTGTTGGCAAAGTAATGTCTCTGCTTTTGAATATGCTATCTAGGTTGGTCACAACTTTCCTTCCAAGGAGTAAGCATCTTTTAATTTTATGGCTGCAGTACCATCTGCAGTGATTTTTGGAGCCCCAAAAAATAAAGTCTGACACTGTTTCCACTGTTTCCCCATCTATTTCCCATGAAGTGATGGGACCAGATGCCATAATTTTCGTTTTCTGAATGTTGAGTTTTAAGCCAACTTTTTTACTCTCCTCTTTCACCTTCATCAAGACGCTTTTTAATTCTTCTTCACTTTCTGCCATAAGGGTGGTGTCATCTGCATATCTGAGGTTATTGATATTTCTCCTGGCAATCTTGATTCAGGCTTGTGCTTTTTCCAGCCCAGCATTTCTCATGTACTCTGCATATAAGTTAAATAAGCAGGGTGACAATATATAGCCTTGACATACTCCTTTTCCTATTTGGAACCAGTCTGTTGTTCCATGTCCAGTTCTAACTGTTGCTTCCTGACCTGCATATAGCTTTCTCAAGAGGCAGGTCAGGTGGTCTGGTATTCCCATCTCTTTGAGAATTTTCCACAGTTTATTGTGATTCACACAGTCAAAGGCTTTGGCATAGTCAATAAAGAAGAAATAGATGTTTTTCTGGAACTCTCTTGCTTCTTCCATGATCCAGCGATGTTGGCAATTTGGTCTCTGGTTCCTCTGCCTTTTCTAAAACCAGCTTGAAGAACTGGAAGTTCACAGTTCATATATTGCTGAAGCCTAGCTTGAAA
>NW_011495013.1:6305514-6314267 GCF_000754665.1 Bison bison bison
CAATACGTGAACTTCCAAGAAGCTGTGGCTGCGCGGGTGCAGGAGGGCCTAGAGGAGCTATTCCGCGTTCAAGGTCAGAAGGGGCAGCCGTGAGGAGATACCCCTCATTGAAGGTAAGGAGCAGTGGCTGCGCTTTGCTGGAGCAGCTGTGAAAAGATACCCCACATCCAAGGTAAGAGAAACCCAAGTAAGACGGTAAGTGTTGCAAGAGGGCATCAGAGGGCAGAAACACTGAAACCATACTCACAGAAAACTAGTCAATCTAATCACACTATGACCACAGCCTTGTCTAACTCAATGAAACTAAGCCATGCCCATGGGGCCACACAAGACGGGCGGGTCATGGTGGAGAGGTCTGACAGAATGTGGTCCACTGGAGAAGGCAATGGCAAACCACTTCAGTATTCTTGCCTTGAGAACCCCATGAACAGTATGAAAAGGAAAAATGACAGGATACTGAAAGAGGAATTCCCCAGGTCAGTAGGTGCCCAATATGCTACTTGAGAAATAACTCCAAAAAGAATGAAGGGATGGAGCCAAAGCAAAAACAATACCCAGCTGTGGATGTGACTGGTGATAGAAGCAAGGTCCGATGCTGTAAAGAGCAATATTGCATAGGAACCTGGAATGTCAGGTCCATGAATCAAGGCAAATTGGAAGTGGTCAAAGAAGAGATGGCAAGAGTGAACATCAACATTCTAGGAATCAATGAACTAAAATGGACTAGAATGGGTGAATTTAACTCACATGACCATTATATCTACTACTGCGGGCAGGAATCCCTCAGAAGAAATGGAGTAGCCATCATGGTCAACAAAAGAGTTCAAAATGCAGTACTTGGATACAATCTTAAAAACAACAGAATGATCTCTATTCATTTCCAAGGCAAACCATTCAATATCACAGTAATCCAAGTCTATACCCCAACCAGTAATGCTGAAGAAGCTGAAGTTGAACGGTTCTATGAAGACCCACAAGACCTTTTAGAACTAACACCCAAAAAAGATGTCCTTTTCATTATAGGGGACTGGAATACAAAAGTAGGAAGTCAAGAAACACCTGGAGTAACAGGCAAATTTGGCCTTGGAATACAGAATGAAGCAAGGCAAAGACTAATAGAGTTTTGCCAAGAAAATGCACTGGTCAGAGCAAACACCCTCTTCCAACAACACAAGAGAAGTCTCTACACATAGACATTACCAGATGGTCAACACTGAAATCAGATTGATTATATTCTTTGCAGCCAAAGATGGAGAAGCTCTACACAGTCACCACTTCAGTACTCTTGCCTGGAAAATACCATGGATGGAGGAGCCTGGTAGGCTGCAGTCCATGGGGTCGCGAAGAGTCGGATACGACTGAGCGACTTCACTTTCACTTTTCACTTTCCTACATTGGAGAAGGAAATGGCAACCCACTGCAGTGTTCTTGCCTGGAGAATCCCAGGGACAGGGGAACCTGATGGGCTGCTGTCTATGGGGTCGCACAGAGTCAGACATGACTGAAGTGACTTAGCAGCATACAGTCAACAAAAACAAGACCAGGAGCTGACTGTGGCTCAGATCATGAACTCCTTATTGCCAAATTCAGACTTAAATTGAAGAAAGTAGGGAAAATCACTAGACCATTCAGGTATGACCTACATCAAATCCCTTATGATTATACAGTGGAAGTCAGAAATAGATTAAAGGGACTAGATCTGATAGATAGAGTGCCTGATGAACTATGGAATGAGGTTTGTGACATTGTACAGGAAACAGGGATCAAGACCATCCCCATGGAAAAGAAATGCAAAAAAGCAAAATGGCTGTCTGGGGAGGCCTTACAAATAGCTGTGAAAAGAAGAGAAGCGAAAAGCAAAGGAGAAAAGGAAAGATATAAACATCTGAATGCAGAGTTCCAAAGAATAGCAAGAAGAGATAAAAAAGCCTTCCTCAGTGATCAATGCAAAAAAATAGAGGAAAACAACAGATTGGGAAAGACTAGAGATCTCTTCAAGAAAACCAGAGATACCAAAAGAACGTTTCATGCAAAGATGGGCTTGATAAAGGACAGAAATGGTATGGACCTAACAGAAGCAGAAGATATTAAGAAGTGGTGGCAAGTAGACACAGAAGAACTGTACAAAAAAGATCTTCATGACCCAGATAATCATGATGGTGTGATCACTGACCTAGAGCCAGACATCCTGGAATGTGAAGTCAAGTGGGCCTTAGAAAGCATCACTACGAACAAAGCTAGTGGAGGTGATGGAATTCCAGTTGAGCTATTTCAAATTCTGAAAGATGATGCTGTGAAAGTGCTGCACTCAAAATGCCAGCAAATTTGAAAAACTCAGCAGTGGCCACAGGACTAGAAAAGGTCAGATTTTATTCCAATCCCAAAGAAAGGCAATGCCAAAGAATGCTCAAACTATTGCACAATTGCACTCATCTCACACGCTAGTAAAGTAATGGTCAAAAAATATATAGATGACTATACTAAAATGAGATAAGAGCTTCAGCAGATTTACCAAACATGGACAAACAGAAGAGGACCCACCCACCCTAGAATTTAAGGAAGAACCCAGAAAAGCAGGGAGCTGACCTTCTAAATACAACACCTTAGTGTTAATTTTTAGAAAAGTCAGAACAGTCCCCATTTATCCTGACTTGTAAATAAAGCAAAATCACCCAAAGTGTTGGGGTTAGGAGGAAGAGGACTTCATTCTAATGAAACTTAAATGTCTGTGGACAAACTGAGATAAGTGGGTATTTGCCTCAAAAGCAAAAATTTTCAAATTCTACTATTCAGAAAAATTCCAGTTCCCTGCTCAATTATTCAAAACGAAGCCTGCCAGTTCACAGGCCCCAAGCACACACCTTACATTGACAGTCATTCTCACTATGAAAGAAATATGCTAGAAACTGAAGAAAAATCTGTAGCAAGGGAAAGATCAAGCTAAACAAATTTGAAAAAGTTACCAAAGGAAAAAGATCAATTATCAGGGAATTGAAGTGAGCTTTTTAAAAAACAAAGAATTTTAACCCTAGTACACAGATTTGAAAAGATTTTCTAATCCCCAAAATAAGAACAGAAAATTTTGCTAAATACTTATTTATCATTCCCAGGTGACTTAGGGGTGAGGAATCCACCTGCCAATGCAGGAGACGCAGGAGATGTGGGTTTGACCCCTGGGGCGGGATGATCCTCTGAAGGAGGAAGTTACAACCCACTCCAGGATTCTTGTCTGGAAAATCCCATGGGCAGAGGAGCCTGGTGGGCTACAGTCCATGGGGTCACAAAGAGTTTGGGATGACTGGGCATGCACAGCATCCATCATACAAAGATATGCAGAGACAAAGGCTGAAATAAATTAATCAAGAAATATCAATGCCAGTTTATGATGTAGAGCTACAATAAAAATTAGCAAACAGAAAAACAATTAGAAAATGGTAAAAAGGTTATAATGAGAGAGAAACTGAAGATGGAAGGAAATTGTGTGGGAGACTAATTTTTTTTTAAGCCTTCTATATTGCTAGAGTTTAAAAAACCATGTACTTGTACTACTTTGTTACAAATAAAAAATAATGTTAAAAATGGGAAGAAATCTGTTTCAAAATGTTCCTTCTCAAAATAAGATTTCCAAACAAAAGTCAGGTTTCTAAATTCACACTTGCTTTAACTCTCATTCTGAGTAGTGAAAACAGAAACGGAGAATCATCTCTGAAGTTTTAATGGGAATGATTAATTTTGTTGCCATCACTGAAATTCGTTAGTCAAGTATGTACTTGATGTGAGTTTATTCAAAAGCAGAGACATTACTTTGCCAACAAAGGTCTGTCTAGTCAAGGCTATGGTTTTCCATTGGTCATGTATGGATGTGAGAGTTGGACTGTGAAGAAAGCTGAGCACCGAATAATTGATGCTTTTGCTTCAGCCCTGGGATTTCTTTGAAAGGAATGATGCTAAAGCTGAAACTCCAGTATGTTGGCCACCTCATGCGAAGAGTTGACTCATTGGAAAAGACTCTGATGCTGGGAGGGATTGGGGGCAGGAGGAGAAGGGGACGATAGAGGATGAGATGGCTGGATGGCATCACTGACTCGATGGACGTGAGTCTGAGTGAACTCCGGGAGTTGGTGATGGACAGGGAGGCCTGGCATGCTGCGATTCATGGGGTCATGAAGAGTCGGACACGACTGAGCGACTGAACTGAACTGAACTGAACTTTGGAATTTCAGTGCTTTAGATAAAGCTATGTCCCGGAATGAAAATCTCCAAGCATCTTGCTAAATATCTCCTATGCCATCATTAAAGACATGGTATGTGGTGGCGTCTGGCTGCTCCCTGCTCAAAATGCCAATAAACAGGCCAAGTTGGTTGAAACAAAACTTTGCTTTATTTCAAGTGCTGGCAACTCAGTGGGGAGGGGGAGGGCCAACATCTGTCTAAAGGCTGCAGGGGCCGCATGCAGAAACAGCACAGTCATCTGTAATAGTCATCTTCCAGTTGGTCATCAGCTGTCTGACCAGTGTCATCTTCGTGTTAGGGACAGTCAATCTTCAGTTCCAGGGTCTATCTGTTCCCATTTCTTGTGGCCAATTCTCAGAATTGTGGCAGCTCATGTCCTGGGTATAGTCTAGTCAACATGTAGTTAACTTCTCCATCTGGTGTTTTAGTATCTACAGGATAGCTCATAGGATATGGTTCAGAATATTATCTAAAGGTCTTTGACTATGCTTAATGACTACATTATTATTATTTAGTCTCCTTTGACTCTTTTCCTTTGTTTCCTCATTTCTCACTTATCTGATTAAACTTTTTCTTTGACTGGTTTACCACAAACAAAAGGAAGACAGAAGACATGGGGCAGGTTAGAGGGGCAAGGACCACAGGATCCTGCTCCATTTCAGCAATGCCAACAAAAATTAAAACTTGCTTCAAAAATGTTGATTTTTTTCAATTATTTCTCCTCTGTCTTTTCTACTAAGGACCTATTTGCATCCAAACCAAGTGTTCACACAGAAAGGCATTGGTGATGCTCTCCTCTCAAGCTGCCTTCCATAGCCTTTACACTAATAATGCTCCTTGGCTCAACTCCAGAAACTTCCTGCTGAGATCAGGTACTTTGACAGCCAGGATTCTTCAACCAATTCAGACTACAAAACAGCCTTAGAACAAGTTGGTCCAGCTCTGCACTGCCTAGAGAGCAGGTGTTACAACAATGTTTTCCCAGCCTAAACTGGAAAAGAGCTTGACAGAGTCAAGGTTCTGAAAGGAAGTCAGTTGACTAGAGCATTTGGGGGCAAAGGGGAGAATAATGGCTCAAAACCTAACCAATTAGTGCACAAGTCTGTGAATGTTTCTCTGATGTGATCCCCAAAGACTGTCCAAGTGAAAAAGCTCATTGGAAAAGATAAAAGGAAATGATTGATTAAATGATTAAATGATCAAAATTGGAAAAAATCAATTGATTAAATGATTAAATGATCAAAATTGGAAAAAATCACCTGTCAGAAATATCATGAACAAATATAAAGAGCAAACACTAAAGTAAGAAAATATTTGCAGGACATATGACTGAAAATAACTGGTATTTTATGATTATCAGAAGTCTTAGAATTTAAAAAGATAAGAATCTCAGTCAAACAAACAGAGGCTTCCCTGGTAGCTGGGTGGTAAAGCATCTTTCTGTCCATGCAGGAGACATGGGTTCCATCCCTCATCTGGGAAGATCCCTCGTGCTGAGGAGCAATTAATTGCATATGCCACAACTACTGAGCCTGTGCGCTAGAGCCCAAGAGCCACATCTGCTGAGCCCACAGGCAGCAAATACTGCTGGATCCACAACAGGAGAAGCCACCATAACAAGAAGTCCACACACCATGAGTAGAGAGCAGTCCCTGCTCGCTGCAACTAGAGAAAAGCCCATGCAGCAACTAAGACTCAGCATGACCAAAAATAAACAAATCTTCATATAAAAAAACAGATGAAGGAAACTAATGGACAATACACATATACACATAGTCACATTACACATATACACAATATACACATTACACATATACACAATACACATATACACATATACACAAGTCACACACAAAAAATACACAATACACATATACACATAGTCACATTACACATATACACAATATACACATTACACATATACACAATACACATATACACATATACACAAGTCACACACAAAAAATACACAATACACATATACACATAGTCACATTACACATATACACAATATACACATTACACATATACACAATACACATATACACATATACACAAGTCACACACAAAAAATACACAATACACATATACACATAGTCACATTACACATATACACAATATACACATTACACATATACACAATACACATATACACATATACACAAGTCACACACAAAAAATACACAATACACATATACACATAGTCACATTACACATATACACAATATACACATTACACATATACACAATACACACATACACAAGTCACACAAAATTATCTTACTTCAAAATGTCTTATACTATTAACAATCAAAGAAATGAAAATTAACATACAAATTGCATGAAACCTCTCAGGTTTCAACTGTGCTTTTTAAAAAATGAGATTACTAAGCGAAACTCAAGTGTACTGAACTCCACATAATACTGGAACTGTTATGTAAAACTGGTGGAAGCTGACAAAGTTTTTCTGAAAGGGATTATTAATCAATATACATATCAATATATAAAGTTTCAATGTTTATACCTAGTAAATTTTTTCTCTTAAGATTCTTCTTAAAAATACCAAAAGTGAAGCTTCAAGATTTGTGTATAAGACTTCCTCATACAGTATTATTTCTAATAGGAACAAATGAGGAATTTATAGGTCTAACACAAGATAAATGTTTAAATAGATTCTGCATAGGAGACCCCGAAATCACACAAGCTTTCCAAGCATGATAAAATGCATTTAGCTAATAAAAGTTTTACTTCTTAGAATAGTCAAAGGTGTCAAACAAATACTCAAAGTCCTTAGAACAGTGCCTGGTACATAATGATAACAGACAACCATTATTATTTAATAATTATTAAACATTAATATTAAAAGAACTTATTCACTGACAAACTTGAAACTGAAATTTTTACCACCTTTTACCACTAATTAGATAGAATGGCAGAGAAGCAAATAGTTGTGAAGATACAGGTTTTGAAATCAGGCAAAATGGAAATACTTTTACAAAAATAAGTATTCCACATATTTACTGGGGAAATTTAAAGAAATAAAGCATTAAAAGTACATTTAAGCATCACAGTTCTCAAATGAAATGTTCATTGTCATTATATTAATCACTATGATTATCAGCAAAAATACTATAAATAAACATACTAAATTATTTACTTTTAATTTTGAAAAATGTAAAAAATAATATATAAATATACAAATAGAATAAGAAAATGAACTCCTATGCACACAATTCTAAGTTTTAATAGTTTTCAACAAGTGACCATTTTCATTTCATTTATGCTTCCCTGCCCCCAATATGCACACTGGATTATTTTGAAGCAAGTTCTAGGTAGCAGTTTACTTAAAAGTGTCTCAGGGTATATTTCTAAAATATGAACATTCTCTTACTTGCAACACAACCAAAATATCATTGTTATATCTAAAACAAAATTCCTTAAAATCATCACGTTCAGGCCAGTCAGTGTTCAAATTCCCAATTGTCTCGTATATATTTTGTTTGAATCAAAATCCAAGGAAGGTCCATACATTGCAATTTGCAATTATTTTGTTTCAAGTTTCACTTTATATGTTCCCACCCACTCCCTCTTTTTTTTCTCCGTCTCTCTTTTTTTTTTTCCTTGCCAATTATTTGCAGAGGAAACTGGATATTTGTCCAAGAGTTTCCCAGACTTGATTTTGCTTAGCGCATCTCCAAGGTGTTGTCAAAAATGTTTCTCTCTCTCATTATTTCCTGTAAATCGGTAGTTAGAATGACATTCAACTCTGGGAATTCTTTTGGCAAGAGTGGTCCAGAAATAGTCTCTGTATTCTCACCAGTAGGTATATCTTGTCTGATTTTCTCTTTTATGTGTGATATAGTGATAGTGATAATGAAGTCATTCAGTCGTATCTGACTCTTTGCGACCCCACGGACAGTAGCCAACCAAGCTCCTCTGTCCATGGGATTTTCTAGGCAAGAACACCGGAGTGGGTTGCCATTTCCTTCTCCAGGGGATCTTCCTGACCCAGGGATTGAACCCGGGTCTCCCACATTGTAGGCAGACGCTTTACCATCTGAGCCACCAGGGAAGGATATCAGATCAGATCAGATCAGATCAGTCGCTCAGTCGTGTCCAACTCTTTGCGACCCCATGAATCACAGCACACCAGGCCTCCCTGTCCATCACCAACTCCCGGAGTTCACCCAAACTCATGTCCATCCAGTCAGTGATGCCATCCAGCCATCTCATCCTCTGTCGTCCCCTTCTCCTCTTGCCCCCAATCCCTCCCAGCATCAGAGTCTTTTCCAATGAGTCAACTCTTCGCATGAGGTGGCCAAAGTACTTGAGTTTCAGCTTTAGCATCCTTCCTTCCAAAGAAATCCCAGGGCTGATCTCCTTCAGAATGGACAGGTTGGATCTCCCTGCAGTCTAAGGGACTCTCAAGAGTCTTCTCCAACACCACAGTTCAAAAGCATCAATTCTTCGGCGTTCAGCCTTCTTCACAGTCCAACTCTCACATCTATACATGACCACAG
>NW_011495013.1:6314519-6314774 GCF_000754665.1 Bison bison bison
ACTTTTTCACTCTCCACTTTCACTTTCATCAAGAGGCTTTTGAGTTCCTCTTCACTTTCTGCCATAAGGGTGGTGTCATCTACATATCTGAGGTTATTGATATTTCTCCTGGCAATCTTGATTCCAGCTTGTGTTTCTTCCAGTCCAGCATTTCTCATGATGTACTCTGCATATAAGTTAAATAAAAAAGGTGACAATATACAGCCTTGATGTACTCCTTTTCCTATTTGGAACCAGTCTGTTGTTCCATGTCCA
>NW_011495013.1:6314882-6317506 GCF_000754665.1 Bison bison bison
TCTAAAACCAACTTGAACATCAGGAAGTTCACGGTTCACATATTGCTGAAGCCTGGCTTGGAGAATTTTGAGCATTACTTTACTAGCATGTGAGATGAGTGCAATTGTGAGTAGTCACTAATTTGGACAAGGCAATGGCACCCCACTCCAGTACTCTTGCCTGGAAAATCCAATGGACGGAGGAGCCTGGTAGGCTGCAGTCCATGGGGTCGCTAAGAGTCGGACACGACTGAGAGACTTCACTTTCACTTTTCACTTTCATGCATTGGAGAAGGAAATGGCAACCCGCTCCAGTGTTCTTGCCTGGAGAATCCCAGGGATGGGTGAGCCTGGTGGGCTGCCGTTGGGTCGCACAGAGTCTGACATGACTGAAGCGACTTAGCAGCAGCAGCAGTCACTAGTTACTTTGCTTAGATCCATTCTTTCCTGGTTATATTCTAACTCGTTTTATTCTTATTCATTAGCTAGAATAATATGAAAAGAGACTTCTTGCCATTTGTTTATCCGTTAGTTGAGTTCATAGAGAAGAGGCAGGATGAATACTAAAATTTTTTATTCCAGTCTTTGGAAAAAATGAGATGGTTTCCTAAATTCTCCAAAGGGAGCATTTGATTCCATTTTGGAGGTTCTAATTCTCATAGAGCAGCACATACCTGCTGGTCTCCCCTCACTGGAGGTCTGGATGCCAGCTCCACAGGACTCGAAGATCAAAGACGCCAGTGCCGTCCAAGTAGTGCCCTTCCTTTAGAGGTCTAAGTACCAGTTCTGCTACTTCCCTTTTCAGGCTTTCAAGTTCTCATAACTGCAGATTATTCACCCCTTTGTTTCCCCGGTCATTGGTTCAGTTCAGTTCAGTCACTCAGTCGTGTCTGACTCTACGACCCCATGAATTGCAGCACCCCAGGCCTCCCTGTCCATCACCAACTCCCGGAGTTCACTCAGACTCACGTCCATCGAGTCAGTGATGCCATCCAGCCATCTCACCCTCTGTCGTCCCCTTCACATCCTGCCCCCAATCCCTCCCAGCATCAGAGTCTTTTCCAATGAGTCAACTCTTCTCATGAGGTGGCCAAAGTACTGGAGTTTCAGCTTTAGCATCATTCCTTCCAAAGAAATCCCAGGGCTGATCTCCTTCAGAATGGACTGGTTGGATCTCCTTGCAGTCCAAGGGACTCTCAGGAGTCTTCTCCAATACCACAGTTCAGAAGCATCAATTCTTCAGAGCTCAGTTTTCTTCACAGTCCAACTCTCACATCCATACATGACTACTGGAAAAACCATAGCCTTGACTAGATGGACCTTTGTTGGCAAAGTAATGTCTCTGCTTTTGAATATGCTATCTAGTCATAGGTTTTTTTTTTTTCTCTGTAGTTACTGTGTGACCCATAAGTGTTCCCATTTTCATCTAGTTATACAATTTCATTTTTAAAATATTTAAATCTCAGAACCATCTGGAATCAAACCTGTGGAGAAGGTCATAAATAAAATCAGTTTTATCTATTGTTCCTGTGGTTAACCAGCTAGTCCAACACAATTTAGTAAAAAGTCCAGGTTTTCCTGGATATTATTTGTTCTTCCAAATGAACTGTATTACCAACAAGTTAAGCTTCAGACAAAGCATTTACTATGTGATAAAGGCAGCATTTAAATCACTGGGGAACAAGTTCTTGTTGTTGGAGTGAAGAAATATTGCTGTTGTGACACTCAAAGAAACTGAAGGCAAATCATCCTTTAGATGTTTTGGAAAAGTTAGCATTCTTTATTTCCTTTTCTGAGTTTCTGTTTGTTATAGTGTCCCCTGCAGGCAGAGACTAACAGAAGCCATGGAGCAAACAGAACTGTGGTCAATAGAGCCAGACTGCAAATCTGGTCAGTTATACACGTGTGGATTTTGAAGCTGAAAATAAATAAATAAGCGTTCAATGACAGGCTATTTTTTTTTCTCTTTCAAAACCGTTGCCATGAATAGCATGCTGTTTATACTTTTTCATGTATTTGTCAGTGCATTTTGAGATCCATTTCTAGAAATGAGATATCTGGATCAAAAGATAAATGGAAAATATAGCTAAATTCTCCTTCAGGAAATGTTACCATTTTCCATTCCCAATAGTAATCTATGAAAGTGCTTGCTTTCCCTCAACCTCATCAACGTTTGGTCTACTTTGGGATTTTTGTCAATCTGATTGATGAGAAACAGTATCTCAGATTAGCTGTAATTAGCACATTTCTCTTATGGAAAGTTGTGAATATTTTCATATATAAGAACTATTTTTTTGTAATTTTTTTTATTATAATGGATATTTTATTTTTTTTTTAATTTTATTTTATTTTTAAACTTTACATAATTGTATTTGTTTTGCCAAATATCAAAAGGAATCCACCACAGGTATACATGTGCTCCCCATCCTGAACCCTCCTCCCTCCTCCCTCCCCATACCATCCCTCTGGGTCATCCCATTACTAGCCCCAAGCATCCAGTATTGTGCATTGAACCTGGACTGGCATCTCGTTTCATACATGATATTTTACATGTTTCAATGCCAGTCTCCCAAATCTTCCCACCCTCTCCCTCTCCCACAGAGTCCATAAGACTGTTCCATACATCAGTGTCTCTTTTGCTGTCT
>NW_011495013.1:6317606-6357316 GCF_000754665.1 Bison bison bison
TGAGAAACAGTATCTCAGCTTAGCTGTAATTAGCACATTTCTCTTGTGGAAAGTTGTGAATATTTTCATATATAAGAACTATTTGCATTTCTTCTGTGAACTATCTGTTCATATCTCTTTTGTAAATTGGCCTTTTATCTCTCTACTTTCAGAAGACTTTTATTTTTTAACTTTTTATATTGAAATATAGTTGATTAACAATGTTGTGTTAGTTTCAAGTGTATAGCAAAGCGATTCAGTTGTATGTACACATGTATATATTCTTTTTCAAATTATTTTCCCACTCTGCTCAATATTATGTAACAACCTAAGTGAGCATAAGGCTTTTGTAGGGATAATAACTCTTTAAAATGACATAATTTTCAAACACTTTTCTCCTAATTGTCATTGTAATTTTTACTTTATTGGATTGTTTTGCAATGTAAAAGTTATTTCTTTGTATCATTAAATTTATCAGCATTTTTTCTCATTGTATATTGATTTTGACTTATAATTATGAAACTTTTGTCACTCAAAAAAAATTTTCTCCAGATCCAAACCAGTTGGAATTTATTCTGTATTAAGTGTCAGAAGTAGACACAATTTTATTTATTTTCCTTGTGAGTGACTAGTTATCCCAACACTATTCATTAAAAATGCATCTTCTCCCCACTGTTTAAATGCTACCTTTGTCATATATTAAATTTCCACATAAAAAATCTATTTATGGGTTCCCTATTCCATTATATTGGTCTGGCTTCTATTTATACATGATGGCACACTGCTTTAGAAATTAAGATTATGAAAAATGTTTCAATAACTAAGAGAGACAGTCACTACCTTCCAGGATATTCATGTGTCCAGATTATTATCTGCTCTGCTAAATGAATTTTATAATTAACTTGCCAAGTCCTAAAGAAAAACAGTTTACTAATATTTCCTAGAAAAGCTTTAATGCTAAAATTATCTCAGGGAAGATTAAACGCTATGACACTGAAGTTCTCTGTCCAAGAGCATGGCATGTGTTTTCATTCGTTCATACAGACACACATACACATGCTGTACATTTTTCTACATATAGCTGTTCTATGTGCTCATTATTTTTCCTTGGTAAGTGGAACTGTCTCAACCACATTATCTTTTCAAATGTTGACTCTATGATTTTATAATCTGATCTCACCTGGAATTCTTTTATTGTTTGTAGTTACTCCATCAGTTTTTTTTTTTTTTCCCCCATTTTCCACATACACAATTCTGTCATCTGCAAATAGGAGTTAACTCTTTCCAACTCCTACGCTTCTAATTGCATTTTTACTGACTAATTGTATATGCTACTTCCTGTAAATTAAAATTTTAAATAATAATAGAAGCTGAGAACATATGTGCTTTTTGCTTTATTTTAATCAGAGTCCCCAGTGCTTTTCCATTACGTAAGATGCTGACTTTGGGATCAACGGTTGTAGGAGTGTGTGTGTCTGTGCGTGTGTATGTTCACACACATGAATATTTTTAAAATGAAAAAAAATTTATACATTGTTAAATATCATTATACATCTTTGAACCTGAGGATATCATTTACCTCCCTAGTTCCATTGATATAATGGGTTATGTAAATGTCAATATTTAACTATCATTGCATTCCTGGAATAAATCCACATGATCATTGTGTATTATTCCCACATTGATATTGAGATTGAATTTTAATTTAGGTACATTCTTTTTAATTTGAGGGTCTATAACTCATTTATTTCCTAAAATAAATTTGGAATTTTCATTTTTTCCTGTTCTATAATAGTTTAAATAGATTGAGGATTTTCTTATTTTCAAAGTTTGGCCAAATTCTCAACTGGGCCTATTCAGGGTTTTCTTTTCTTTTTTTTTATTGGAGTCATCTCTTTATTCTTAGGTAATTGGTATGTTTATATATCCTTTAGAATAAATGAGCTTTGATAAATTATATTTTGCTAGAAAATTATTCATTTCATCTAGATTTTTAAATATATTGAACACAAATATATATAAATGTAAATAATATATATAAACAGAATATGCATAATCTGTTATATTTTTTCAGTTTGAATAAAACATTGCCATTTCTAAATTTCAGTATATGTGTCCTCTCCCACACATTTTTTAAAATTAATATGATTATTTATTGATTAGTGCTCTCTTATTGTGTTGATCATTTCAAATGAGTGAGTTCACCTTTGGATTATTAGTTAGTTCTTAATGATGTTTCATTATGTTTCAGTTTTAGAGTTGATTTAAATCTTCTGATTTGAGTTTTATATAATTCTTTCTAAAGTTTCTTGTTTACTGAGCTGCGAGGTGTTTAATTCACTTTTCACTTTTATTTTTATAAATATTTAATCTAAAAATTGTCATCTAATACCTAATTTAGCTGTATCTCATCAATTCTGATACATTGTGTTCTCTTGAATTTTGAGGAAGGTCTGAACTTTTGGACTCCACTTCCTCTTGAAACTGAGCAGGACCCTATGATCCTTGCCCCCCCATCCCACCGCCCCCCACTATGTCCTCGGCCTGCCTTTGCCTGTGGAAACCTTTAGTCAAAGAATAAGTTTAATCAGAGAAGTGAGAAATACTGAAACAAAGGAAAACAGTCAAAAGGGGTTAAATAACAAACATAACATAAACAAAGTCACTAAACATCATCAGGGACCTTTAGTTCTTTCTCAAGGGTTGTAGGTAATATTCTGAGTCATATTCTGTGAGCTGTCTTATAGATACCAAAACACCAGGTGGAGAAGTTAACTATGAGGACCAGGCTGTAGCCAGGGCATGAGCGGCCACAATTCAGAGAATTGACCGCAAAGAAATGGGAGCAAATGGACCCTGGAACCGAAGATTGTTTAACTGTACCTAAAACAATAAAGATGATGCTGGTCAGACCACCGATGACCAATTTGAATATGATGTTAGAGATGACAGTGCTGTGTACTTCCCCTCCACTCTGTCTATAAAAGCTGACACCCCCTGCTTATCAGGGGCGAGTCTGCCTTTGGACAGATGTCTGCCACCCTCCCCAAACCCCACCCCAGTTGCCAGCATCTGAAATAAAGCAAATGTTCCTTTCCACCAACCTGACATGTTCATTGGCTTTTAAGCAGTGAGCAGCCAGACCCCAAACACATACTCTTCAGTAACACTCTTTGACCCATGAGCTGTGTGACAGTTAATTTCATGTGCCCATATATTTGGTCAAGTAGCATTACGGTAGGTCTGAGATGGTGTTTTAGAGTGAGATTAACATTTGAAATTCGAAATTCATACATTGAATAAAATTGACTGCCCTCCCTAATGTGTGTGCCCTCATCAAATCAGTTGAAAGTGTGAAAAGAATAAAAAGCTGACCTTCCTGCAAATAAAAAATCCTCTTGTTGTTTGAGCTGGGACACTGGCCCCTGGAATCAGACTGAAATATCTGCTCACCTTGGGTCTAGAGCCTGCCTGACTTTCAGACTGGAAATTACAACATTAGCTCTGCTGGTTCTCAGGCTGCTGGAATTTGACAGGAATTACACTTTTGTTTCCTGGATCTCCAGCTTGCCCACTCACCCTTCAGATCTTGGAACTTAGCCTTCATCATTGCATGAGCCAAACTATTCAGTTCAGTTCAGTTGCTCATTCGTGTCTGACTCTTTGTGACCCCATGTACTGCCTCACGCCAGGTTTGGCTGTCTATCACCAACTTCCATAGCCTACTCAAACTCATGTCCATTGAGTCTGTGATGCCATCCAACCATCTCATCCTCTGTCGTCCCCTTCTCCTCCCAACTTCAATCTTTCCCAGCATCAGGGTCTTTTCAAATGAATCAGTTCTTCACATCAGGTGGCCAAAGTTTGGTGTTTCAGCTTCACCATCAGTCCTTCCAATGAATATTCAGGAATGATTTCCTTTAGGATGGACTGGTTGGATCTCCTTGTTATACCAAGGAACTAATCTATACCTGATAATGAAACACACACACACACACACACAACATATATATATATATATATACACACACACATATATATACATACATACATACATACATACACACACACACACCAAGTGGGCAGGGCTTTCTGTTTTAAAATTTGGGGAGTTTTTGTTTGTTTTGGTTGTAATTGCAGTATGGTCATAGAATTTATTACTACAATCATGCACACATACACAACCTTCCTGTTTCTATAACCATACTATTTTAGAGAAAACAGGGAACCTGCACTGCTTTGGTGTAAGAGGTGTGTTAATCTCCTTCTTACTGTGAATGCTTCCTATTTGTCCTCGAATTTCCAGTGGCTTCTGCTGTTGCTATGGTGTTGCTTAATGCCCTAAACTGTTCACCTGCACAGAACTGCTAAATCAGAAAGAAATAAATTTCAACTTTAAGCTTAGCCTTATTTTATCTAACTAACTACAGACAAATTGACCAAGTTTATAAAGTTTATCTCTGAAGAGACATTGGCTTAGTGACAGGTAACTTTACAAAACGGTCAGTTCCAACTAATACAAATAAAGTGTGGCATGCGTTTTGGACTAACTCATAAAAGAAGATACTTCTTTTTGTTACTTTGCCACTCTCTTTCCCACAATCATTTCAAATGCTAATAATTCTGTCCTACAGACTATTTAATTATATTGTATTCTGAGGAGATTTATAATACAACCCAACAAATTAATAATTTTGAATGAGTAAAATATACAAAACATTTGTCTTGGTATATTCAGGCTACTATAACAGAATCCCAGAGACTGAGTGGCTTATAAACAGCAGCAATGCATCTCTCACAGTTCTGGAGGCTGAGATGTCTGAAATCAAGCTGCTGTCAAATTCAGCGTCTGATGAAATCCTGCTTTCTGATTTAAATATAGGTTCTTCTGATTAAGTTCTCACACGTCAGAAAGGCAAGTAAACTCTTTGGGATCTCTTCTAAGGGCACTAACCCCATTCACGAGGGCTTCATCATCATAATCTAATCATTTCCCCAAGATCCCATTGCCAAATACCATTACATTGGGAATTAAGTTTCAAAATGAATTTTGGAGAGATACAAACATTCTCTATGATAGCAGTCTATTAATTAAAGAACTATCACAGTCTTGTTATGGCAAAGAAGCTTGTATAATGCAATGAAGCTATGAGCCATGCTGTGCAGGGCCACCCAAGACAAACTAGTCATAGGGGAGAGTTTTGACAAAATGTGGTACACTGGAGAAAACAGCAAACCACTTCAGTATTCTTGCCAAGAGAATCCCATGAACAGTATGAACACAGAAAAGGATATGACACCAGAAGTTGAGCTCCCCAGGTTGGAAGATGTCCAATATGCTACTGGGGAAGAGTGAGAGACAATAACCAATAGCTCCAGAAAGAATGAAGCAGTTGGGTCAAAGTGGAAATGACACTTGGCTATAGATGTATCTGGTGGTAAAAGTAAAGTCTGATGCTGCAAAGAACAATACTGTATAGGAACCTGGAATGTTAGGACTATGAATCAAGGTAACTTGAATGTGGTCAGGCAGGAGATGGCAAGAGTGAACATCAAAATAAGTGAACTAAAATGTACAGGAGAGGGCAAATTTAATTCAGATGATCACTATATATACTACTGAGGGGAAGAATCCCGAAGAAGAAATAAGAGTAGCCATCATAGTCAACAAAAGAATCTGAAATACAGTACTTGGGTGCAATCCAAAAATGACAATGATCTTGGTTCACTTCGAAGGAAAACCATTCAACATCACAGTAATAGGTCTCCAGGCAAGAACACTGAAGTGACTTGCCATGCCCTCCTCCAGGGGATCTTGCAGACTCAGGGATGGGACTCATATCTCTTGCATCTCTTGCCTTACAGGCAGATTCTTTACCTGTTGAGCATCAGGGAAGCCCATAAGATCATTTAGAACTAACACACACAAAGATATACTTTTAATCATAGAGGACTGGAATGCAAGAGTAGAAAATCAAGAGATACCTGGAGTATTGAGGCAAGATTGAGTTTGGAGTACAAAATGAAGCAGGAAAAAGGCTAACAGAGTTTTTTCAAAAGAAGACACCGGTCACAGCAAACACCATTTTCCAACAATATAAGAGAGGACTCTACACATGGACATCACTAGATGGTCAACACCAAAATCAGATTAATTATATTTTTTGCAGCCAAAGATGGAGAAGCTCTATACAGTCTGCAAAAACAAGACCGGGAGCTGACCATGATCAGATCATGAACTCCTTATTGCCAAATTCAGACTTAAATTGAAGAGAGTAGGGGAAACTACTAGACCATTCAGTTATGATCTAAATAAATCCCTATGAGTATACAGTGGAAGTGACAAATAAATTCAAGGGATTAGATCTGCTAAACAGAGTGCCTGAAAATATGGATGGAAGCTCATAATGTTGCACAGGAGGCAGTGACCAAAACAATCTCAAAGAAAAAGAAATGCAAGAAGGCAAAGTGGCTGTCTGAGGAGGCTTTAAAATAGCTGAGAAAAGAAGAGAAGCAAAAGGCAAGGGGAAAATGGAAAGATACACCCAACTGAATGCAGAGTTCCAGAGAATAATAAGGAGAGACAAGAAAGCCTTCTTAAATAAACAATGCAAAGAAATAGAGGAAAATAACATAATGGGAAAGGCTATAGATCTCAAGAAAATTGGCAATATCAAGGGACTATTTCATGAAAGAATAGGCATGATAAAGGACAAAAAGGGTAAGGACCTAAGAAAAACAGAAGAGATTAGGAAGAGATGCAAGAATAAACAAACAAACAAAACTATACAAAAAAGGTCTTAATGACCCAGATAACCATGATGGTGTGGTCACTCACCTAGAGCCAGATGTCCTACAGTGTGAAGTCCAGTGGGCCTTAGGAAGCATTTAAACAAATAAAGCTAGTGGAAGTGATGGAATTTCAGCTGTGCTATGTCAAATCCTAAAAGATGTGCTGTTAAAGTGATGCACTGAATATGTCAGCAAATTTTGAAACTCAGTAGTGGCCACAGAACTGGAAAATGTGTTTTCATTCCAATCTCAAAGAAGGGCAATGCCCAAAACGTTCAAACTACCATAAAATTGCACCTGTTTCACATGCCAGTAGGGTTATGCTCAAAATTCTTCAAGCTAGTCTTCAGCAGCATGTGAAATAAGAACTTCCAGATGTACAAGCCTGGTTTTGAAGAGGCAGAGGAGCCAGAGATCAAATTGCCAACACATATTGGATCATAGAGAAAGCAAGAGAATTCCAGAAAAACATCTCCTTCTGCTTCATTTACTATATGAAAGCCTTTGACTGTGTGGATCACAATAAACTACGGAAAATTCTTAAAAAGATTGGAATACCAGAACACCTAACCAGTCTCCTGAGAAACTTGTATGCTGGTCAAGAAGCAATAGTTAGAACCAGACATGGAACAACAGACTGATTTAAAATTTGGAAAGGAGTATGTTAAGGCTGTATACTGTCACCCTGTTAATTTAACTTATATGCAGAGTATTTCATGTGAAATACTGGGCTGGAGGAAGCACAAGCTGGAATCAAGATTGCCAGGAGAATATCAACCTCACATATGCAGATGATACCACTCTAATGGGAGAAAGCAAAGAGGAACTAAAGAGCTTCTTGATGAAGATGAAAGAAGAGAGTGAAAAAGCCGACTTAAAACTCGGTATTCAAAAAACTAAGATCATGGCATCCAGTCCCACCACCTCATAGCAAATAAATGGGGAAAAAGTGGAAGCAGTAGTAGATTTTATTTTCTTGGGCTCCAAAATCATTGGATGGTAATTGTAGCCATGAAATAAAAAGATACTTGCTTCTTAGAAGGAAAGCTATGACAAACCTAGACAGCGTATTAAAAAGCAGAGACATCACTGTATCAACAAAGGTCCATGTAGTCAAAGCTATGATTTTTCCAGTAGTCATGTATGGATGAGAGAATTGGACCATAAAGAAGGCTGAGCACCAAAGAATTTACGCTTTCGAGCTGTGGTGCTGGAGAAGACTCTTGAGAGTCTCTTGGACAGCAAGGAGATCAGACCAGTCAATCCTAAGGAAATCAACCCTGAGTATTCATTGGAAGGACTGATGCTGAAGTTGAAGCACCAATATTTTGGCCACATGATGTGATGAGCCAACTCGTTGGGAAAGACCCTGTTGCTGGGAAAGTTTGAAGACAAAATGGGAAGAGGGTGGTGGAGGATGAGATAGTTGGATAGCATCACCTACTCAATGGACTTGAATTTGATCAAACTCTGGGAGATAGTGAAGGACAGGGAAGCCTGGCATGTTGCAGTCTATGGGGTAGCAAAGAGTCAGACACAGCTTAGTGACTGTACAATAACAACAACAACATAATTATGTGACACAATTAAAGACAAAGCAAATAATCTTGCTTAAAATTTTTATGTAATATACCAGAATAGTTGTGTAAAATATAAAATTCCTCTTTGCCCAATTCTCTTGGAAACTGCCTTTTAAAGGCTACTAATAGCATTTTTTTTTCATTTTACAGAAGCAAAAAGTGAAAGTATTAGTTGCTCAGTCCTGTCCAACTCTGCGATCCCGTGGACTGTAGCCTGCCAGGCTCCTCTATCCATGGGATTCTCCAGACAAGAATACTGGAGTGGGCTGCCATTTCCTTCTCCAGGGGATCTTCCCGACCCAGAGATCAAACACAGGTCTCCTGCATTGCAGGCAGACACTTTACCGTCCGAGCTACCTGGTTTCTTCACTTGTGAGGTAATAACTCAAAAACTGAACACTGAAGTTGGATAATATTTAGCAAATAAAGAAACTCTATTTTTTTCTTGTTAGTCTGATGCTTTAATTAGTCAAGTTGTAATGCTGTTTGTCCCAACACAGTAAAGCTAAATTATTATTATTTTTAAATTTATGGAATAATTATCATGCTCAACAAATCATTCTATGTTGTCAGATTAGGAAAATAAAAAATTTATTTGTATTTAAGTTATAATAAAGGAGTACGTCGAGGCTGTATATTGTCACCCTGCTCATTTAACTTATATGCAGAGTACATCATGAGAAATGCTGGGCTGGAAGAAGCACAAGCTATCAATGACAGATGACACCACCTTTATGGCAGAAAGTGAAGAGGAACTAAAAAGCCTCTTGATGAAAGTGAAAGAGGAGAGTGAAAAAGTTGCTTAAAGCTCAACATTTAGAAAACGAAGATCATGGCATCCGGTCCCACCACTTCATGGGAAATAGATGGGAAACAGGGGAAAGAGTGTCAGACTTTATTTTTCTGGGCTCCAAAATCACTGCAGATGGTGACTGCAGCCATGAAATTAAAAGACGCTTACTCCTTGGAAGGAAAGTTATGACCAACCTAGATAGCATATTCAAAAGCAGAGACATTACTTTGCCAACAAAGGTCCGTCTAGTCAAGGCTATGGTTTTTCCAGTGGTCATGTATGGATGTGAGAGTTGGGCTCTGAAGAAAGCTGAGTGCCAAAGAATTGATGCTTTTGAACTGTGGTGTTGGAGAAGACTCTTGAGAGTCCCTTGGACTGCAAGGAGATCCAACCAGTCCATCCTAAAGGAAATCAGTCCTGGGTGTTCATTGGAAGGACTGATCAGTTTCAGCTGAAGCTGAAACTCCAATACTTTGGCCACTTCATGTGAAGAGTTGACTCATTGGAAAAGACTGTGATGGTGGGAGGGATTGGGGGCAGGAGGAGAAGGGGACGACAGAGGATGAGATGGCTGGATGGCATCACCGACTCAGTGGATGTGAGTTCGGGTGAACTCTGGGAGTTGGTGATGGACAGGGAGGCCTGGCGTGCTGCAATTCATGGGGTCGCAAAAATCAGACACGACTGAGCGACTGAACTGAACTGACTGTGAAAATACACTGAAGATTAATTTTCATTCATATATGAAGTGGGTAGTTTCTTACTTATAAATTTAATTTATAAGTAACTTTTTAAAAATAAGTGTACAGTCAGTGGGCTCCCCTGGTGGTTCAGAGGTAAGGAATCCACCTGCAGTGCAGAAGATGCAAGAGATGCAGGTTCAATCCCTGGGTCAGGAAGACCCCCTGGAGAAGGGCATGGCAACCCAGTCCAGGATTCTTGCTGGGAAAATCCCATAGACACAGGAGCCTGGCAGGCTACTGTAAACATGGTTGCAAAGAGTCAGACATAACTGAAGCAACTGGGTATTCACTTATGGTCATAAGCCATTCTATTTCACTGGGGATAACAGCTTTTAGAGCTTTTCAGTATCATTAGAGGGTAATTTTTAGAGCTATCAGAACAGAACATTTTCTTGATATCACAATTTAGAGAACGCATGAAGTAAACAAACTTTGGCAAGATGTCATATAATCCTAGCCAGCATTCTCATTAAGTGATGTAAAAATTATAATGTCTTTATTGCTAAAGTCCTAAGAGTTAAAAACTCAGATTCACAAATTATTTAGTAGGTAGGTGAGGTAGATATATAAAGAAAAGGAAAGAAATTGGAGTAGTTTAAGGTTTTCCTATCATATGCCTTTTACACATATTAACATGTGAATTTATTTCATTGAGATAAAAAGGTGTGTGGTCAAAGGTAATGCACTGGAAATTGTAACATAACTGAAATCCTATCTTAACCTAAAGTAAGCAAAAAATTTTAAATGTAGGTCTTTAATGTACATGCTGTTGCTGCTTCTAAGTTGCTTCAGTCATGTCCAACTCCGTGCGACCCCATAGACGGCAGCCCACCAGGCTCCTCTGTCCTTGGGATTCTCCAGGCAAGAATACTGGAGTGGGTTGCCATGTCCTTCTCCATATTATACAGCTTATGCATGTTTAGTTATTTCCTTAGAAAGTTTGATCATTCTATAATCAATGAAATTGTGTGTGTTTAAAATACTTTTATGCATATCCATGACTTCTTAACTGACTTAACATGCATGTTCCTTTAGCGTTCCTTATTTTTGGAAAAATAAAAATCTGAAATCACCCATAGAAGTTTGTTTTATATCACTCAGCATGTGTTGCATGTGTTGCTGCTTAATTTTAATATTGCTTCCATGGTAATATAGTGGAGTCATATCATATATGTGTTTGATTTAATCAGATCAGCTTATAGGCTTGGAGACAAACAGGAGGACACGAAAATGGAAAGAGGCATGGGGAGAGATTAAAGAGACTGGAACACAGATACAGAATGACAGACACACACAAAAATATAGTGATTACACAATCCGTTTATTGTTCTGCTCAGTAAGCCTACGTGTTTCTGAGTGTTTTTTTTGGTTTCACTTTGCTCTCATAAAAGGACATGCCCTCACACTCTACGGAGGTATATTGTATATTTGTCATGTATATGTCTTGGTTAATATGTGTTACTGTGTATATTCTTTATATAACAGATCACATTTAATGGATACTGAATTTTACATGCAATTTAAGATACTTTTGAAAATATGATTTTTACCTTATGGGCTTATTTTAGGGCTCACTCCTATAATATGATGAAGTCCCTTCTCCACTCCATTCATATGACCCAAACTCCAAACAGCAATCTTAGAAATAAACTTTTGGAGATTATTTAAATTTTGAATTAGGAATAATCATTGTATTATTAGAATTAAATCATTGTCAAAACTCTTGACATTCCTATTTGGTCTCTTTCACCTATTTAGTCTCTTTTCACCTTTCATCTCTTAACCATTCATTAAAAGGCTGATATAATCCTCCTTCTCACCCTTATCAATACGTCCATCACTCATTTATTCATTTAACCAGTTAAAAATTCATAATTGCTTATTAAGCATTTAGCATAACCCATTAGCAAAGAAAACCTGTAAATCAGGTATTATTTTCCTCAACTTTATAATAAAAAAATTAGGAGTCAGAAGCCAGACAGCTAAGGGGCAGAGTTACGCTGTGAATACAGATCTTTCTGAATTTGAAGTCCATACTATTTTAGGAAGTTGCCTTTTATGCAAAAATCTAGAAAGAAAAATATTTAAATAGAGTGACAGAACATTGTTTTCAAAACTGTATTTTTATTTCTGTAGTTGGTATCACACTTACCATTTAAATGTCCTCATTTATGAAGTAGTTATAAAACTCTTCCAAATGTATGATCTAATAAAAATATCTGTGTACTTTTTGTTGGTGGTGGTATATTTGTCAGACACCCATCAGTTATGGTTGTGTCTGATTGGAATATCTTTCATTTCAAGAAAATGTGAAATGTTTCCATGGAGATCAGCTTGAGATAGCCCAGTGACGAACTTCTTTGCTGTAATTTCGCATTGGTTTCTATGGTTTCCAGATAGGAGAAGAAAATGAAGTTACAAATATTTTTTTTTCTTTGTAATGTAAAAGGTTATTGGCAAATAACAGATAACTGCTCAAATTAATATACCTCCCAACTAAGGAAAGCAACTGCAGTTATTGCAAAACATGAAAGATTTTATGATGTAGGTCAAACGTCTATCCTATTTTCTATGCTTGTAACAAATGAAAAACTAACATGATACTTAAACAGTTCTAAATTTAGCAGAAATTTCCCTTAAAAGGGGGAATTTTCTACTGAAATCTGTTTTAACAATGGCTGTTAAGAACTAGCTTGTCATCTCCACTTCATTTTTCTTACGTCACATCTTTGAAGATGGCACACATTGCATCTGTTACATCAATTAATGATGTGAGTGAAAAATTTAGCACAGAGATATCTCTTTACTTATTGTTCATACTTTTTGGATAGCTTCTGTCATTTTTATTAATTAGCAAATGCTGGACCTCATATTCAAATCACATTAAAGTGGGTGCATGCACATAAATTAGACTGATCACACACACACACACACACACACACACACACCACCCTTTCAGTCCTGTTCTCCAGCCTGACTTTAACTTACCTATTTTCCCAATAGCTGGCATGCAGCCACTCCAGTTATTTATCAATTTACCATCATCCCAAGGGATGAGATCAGGGTTGTCTTTTCTTAGAAGCATGTGAAATTCTAATGAGACAGTAGACCAAAGGCCAAGAGATGTGGGTTCTATCTCTATCTTTAATTTTGGATGACATGCAAACTTAACCAACCCATGGCTAATCACGGATATACATTTATTCAATAGGATACATGACAAGCTTACGTACTCTATACATTTCAAATAAGAAAAATATTCAATGCTTCAACAACTAAAAGAGCATGTAGAAATAGAAAGCTTTATTCTATCTTCACTTATTATTCATACTTAAGCCCAGTATCAAAGTGTAGCCTTACTAGCCCAGTTTTTCAAAATAAATAGAGAATGTGTCAGAATGAAGTTCTCCTTCTTTGATGGCAGCAAGCAAATATATTCAGTAATTTCCAAGTAATATTTTCCTCATAATGATATATACAAGATGGTGGAGTAGAAGAATGTGTGCTCATATTCTCCTGTGAGAACACAAAAATTGCAACTAGCTGCTGAACAGCCATCAATAGGAAGATGTTGCAACCCACCAAAAAAAGATACCCCATGTCCAAAGACAAATGAGAAGTCACAATGAGACAGTAGGAATCACATTAAAAGGATGTTAAAATCAAACCCCATATCCACCAGAGTCTCTTGGAGGACACAAACAAACCTCATTTACACCAAGACCCAGAGGAAATGAGAAGTAACTGCCACAAAAGACTGAGCCAGGCTTGCCTGTAAGTGTTTGAAGGCTCCCTGTGGAGGCATGGGTCAGCAGTGGTCTGCCGCAGCACAGGAGAACTGGCAACAGCAGTGCTAGGAGGGTCGGTGTGTTGGCATAAGTCCTTTCAGGGGAGGGCGCCATTAGCCCTACCATAGAGCCTGAAGCGCTATCATAGAGGTGCCAGGTGGGAGACTCATAAACTAGAGAACAATTATACTAAAGATATTGTCACATACCTGGAGTAACAGGCAAGCTGGCCTTGGATTATAAAATGAAGCAGAGTAAGGGTTAACAGAGTTTTGTCAAGAGAACACCCTGGTCATAGCAAACACGCACTTCCAACAACACGAGAGCTGACTCTGCACATGGACATCATCAGATGGTCAATACTGAAATCAGATTGCTTATTATCTTTGTAGCCGAAAATGGAAAAGCTCCATACAGTCAGCAAAAAACAAGACCTGGAGCTGGCTGTGGCTCAGATCATGAGTTCCTTGTTGTAAAATTCAGACTTAAATTGAAGAAAGTAGCAAAAACCACTAGGGTATTCAGGTATGATCTATATCAGATCATTTATGATCATACAGTGGAGATGATAAATAGATTCAGGGGATTAGTTCTGATAGACAGGAGTGCCTGAAGAACTATGGACAGAGGTTCATAACATTCTAAAGGAGGCAGTGACCAAAACTATCACAAAGAAAAAGAAATGCAAGAAGGCAAAATGGTTGTCTGAGGAGGTCTTAAAAATAGCTGAGAAAAAGAAGTAAGGCAAAGGAGAAAGGGAAAGATATACTCAACTGAATGCAGCATTCGGGAGATAAGTAAGAAAAGATAAGAAAGCCTTCTTTGGTGAATAGTGCAAAGAAATAGAGCAAAATAACAGAAGGGAAAAGACCTAGACAGAAATAGCAAGGATTTAACAGAAGCAGAAGAGATCAAGAAGTGCAAGAATACATAGAACTATACAAAAAGGTCTTAATGACCCAGATAACCACAGTGGTGTGGTCACTCACCTAAAGCCAGCCATCCTGGAGTGTGAAGTCAAGTGGGCCTTAGGAAGCATTATTATGAACAAAGCTAATGGAGTGATGGAATTCCAGCTGAGCTATTTCAAATCACAAAAGATGATGCTGTTAAAGTGTTGCACTCAATATGCCAGCAAATTTGGAAAACTCAGCAGTGGCCACAATACTGGAAAAAGTCAGTTTTCATTCCAATCTCAAAGAAAAACAATGCCAAAGAATGTGCAAGTGAAAGTGAAAGTCGCTCAGTCATGTCTGACTCTGCAACCCCATGGACTGTAGCCTGCCAGGATCCTCTCTGTCCATGGAATCTTCCATGCAGGAATACCAGAGTGGGTAGTATATCCCTTCTCCAGGGGATCTTCCCCACCCAGGAATTGAACCCAGGTCTCCTGTATTGCAGGCAGATTTTGTTATCATTTGAGCTACCAGGGAAGCCTAACAATACTGGAGGGGGTAGTATATCCCTTATCCAGGGGAATCTTCCCAACCTAGGATTTGAACTAGGGTCTCCTGCATTGCAGACAGATTCTTTACCAGCTGAGCTACCAAGAATGTTCAATCTACATTACAACTGTGCTCATTTTACATGCTAGCAAGATAATGCTCAAAATTCTTTAAGTTAGGTTTCAACAGTAGGTGAACCAAGAACTTCCAGATGTACAAGTTGGATTTAGAACAGGCAGAGAACAAATTGCCAACATCTGTTGGATTGCAAGAAAAGCAAAGGAATTCCAGAAAAAAATTAACTTCTGTTTCATTGGCTATACTAAAGCCTTTAACTGTGTGGATCACAATAAACTCTGGGAAATTCTTAAAGAGATGGTAATAGCAGTCCACCTTACCTGCCTCCAGAGAAACCTGTATGTAGGCCAAGAAGCAACAGTTAGAACAGACATGGAACAACAACAGACTGGTTCAAAATTGGGAAAGGAGTTTGTTAAGGTTGTATATTTTCACACTGCTTATTCAACTTCTATGTAGAGTACATCATATGAAGCGCCAGGCTGGATGAATCACAAGCTGGAATGAAGACTGTCAGGAGAAATATCAAAAACCTCAGATATATAGATGATACCACTCTAATGGCAGAAAGCAGAGAGGAACTAAAGAGCCTTTTATGAGGGTGAAAGTGAAAGTATTAGTCTGACTCTTTGCAACTCCATGGACTGTAGCCTGACATTGTCCTTCGTCCATGGAATTCTCTGGGCAAGAATACTGGAGTGGGTAGCCATTCATTTCTCCAGGGGATCTTCCCAAGCCAGGGATCGAACCCAGGTCTACCATGTTGCAGGCAGATTCTTTACCGTGTGAGCCATCAAAGAGGAGAGTGAAGAAGCTTATTTAAAACTCAACATTCAAAAAACTAAGGTCATGGCATTCGGTTCCATCACTTCATGCAAATAGATGGGGAAAAAATGATAACAGTGGCTGATTTTATTTTGTTGGGTTCCAAAATCACTGTGTATGCTGATTGCAGCCATGAAATTAAAAGACGCTTGCTCCATGGAACAAAGCTATGACAAACCCAGACAGCATATTAAAAAGCAGAGGTACCGCTTTGCTGATGGAAGTCCATACAGTCAAGCTATGGTTTTCCAGTAATCATGTATGGATGTGAGAGGTGGACCATAAAGAAGGCTGAGTGCCAAAGAATTGATGTTTCTGAATTGTGGTTCTGAAGAGGACTCCAAGAGTCCCTTGTACAGCAAAGAGATCAAACCAGTCAATCCTAAAGGAAATCAACCCTGAATATTCATTGGGAGCCCTGATGTTGAAGCTGAAGCTCTAATACTTTGGCCAACTGATGTGGAGAGCTGACTCATTGGAAAAGACCCTGATGCAGGAAAGATGGAAGGGAAGAGGAGAAGAAAGCAGCAGAGGATGAGATGGTTGGATGGCCTCACTGATTCAATGGACGTGAGTTTGAGCAAACTCTGTAAGACAGTGAAGGACAGGGAAGCCTGGAGTGCTTCAGTCCATGGGGTCTCAAAGAGTTGGACATGACTTAGCAACTGAACAAAAACAGTGACATTTTAATAATATAAATTAATCTTCCAAGAAGTGTATGAGATACTATAAAAAATTACATTGTGGCTGAAAATTTGATAAATGTATTCAAAAATTAGTTTTAGGACACATGGAAAATAATAAAACAGCCTGAATTTGATGCTTTATGTCTGATCATATTATAATAATAATAACCAGATTTATTTCTGGGGGCTCCAAAATCACTGCAGATGGTGACTGCAGCCATGAAATTAAAAGACGCTTACTCCTTGGAAGGAAAGTTATGACCAACCTAGATAGCATATTCAAAAGCAGAGACATTACTTTGCCAACAAAGGTCCGTCTAGTCAAGGCTATGGTTTTTCCAGTAGTCATGTATAGATGTGAGAGTTGGACTGTGAAAAAAGCTGAGGGCCAAAGAATTGATGCTTTTGAACTGTGGTGTTGGAGAAGACTCTTGAGAGTCCCTTGGACTGCAAGGAGATCCAACAAGTCCATTCTAAAGGAGATCAGTCCTGGGTTTTCTTTGGAAGGAATGATGCTGAAGCTGAAGCTCCAGTACTTTGGCCACCTCATGAGAAGAGCTAACTCATTGGAAAAGACTCTGAAGCTGGGAGGGATTGGAGGCAGGAGTAAAAGGGGACGACAGAGGATGAGATGGCTGGATGGCATCATCGACTCGATGGACGTGAGTTTGCGTGAACTCCAGGAGTTGGTGATGGACAGGGAGGCCTGGCGTGCTGCAATTCATGGAGTTGCAAAGAGTTGGACACGACTGAGCGACTGAACTGAACTGAGATTACAATCCAGTGGGAAAAGACAGAAATAGCAAAAAATTCAATATTTCAATTTCTTGTAAGAGACCAGTGGTCACAAATTTTAATATGACTGAGCGACTTCACTTTCACTTTTCACTTTCATGCATTGGAGAAGGAAATGGCAGCCCACTCCAGAGTTCTTGCCTGGAGAATCCCAGGGACGAGGGAGCCTGGTGAGCTGCCGTCTATGTGATCGCACGGAGTTGGACTCAACTGAAGTGACTCAGCAGCAAAGCTTATTTATATGTATGAAAGTGAAAGTGAAGTTGCTCAGTCACGTCCAACTCTTTGTGGTGCTATGAATGGTAAGCCTACCAGGCTCCTTCATCCATGGGATTTTCCAGGCAAGAACACTGGAGTGGATTGCCATTTTCCTTCTCCAAGGGATCTTCCTGACCTAGGGATTGAACCCGGGTCTCCTGCATTGTAGGCAGACACTTTACCATCTGAGCCACCAGGGAAGTCCATTTATGTATATAGACATTCCTTTAAATAAATTTTAAAAATATGTATACATCTGTGTATATCGATATAGATATGTGTCTATATCTGTATACCTAAATATGCACACTCCACACACCCCCCCACACACACACATTCCCATTTATGCATGCCCATACTTACATATGCATATATAAGCCTAAAGAGATAGGCTTTCATTCTCATTTCAAATTAGAAAATATTCAAGGTGAACATAAAATAATAGTATTCATTGCATACCTCATGTATTCCTTATACCTGCTTCCTTGTTGATATGTGTGTGTGTTTGTGTTGATACATGTTTCAGACACTCAGTCATGTCCAACTCTTTGTGACCCCATGGACTGTAGCCCACCTGGCTCCTCTGTCCATGGAATTCTCCAAGCAAGAATACTGGATACTGGAGTGGGTTCCCATTTCCTCCTCCACCTTGTTGATATACTCTCTTGATAATGTTTTTCACCCCCTTGGTTTTCACAACAATCTATGATAACTCCCTATCTTCTCTAGCTCCAGCTTGAGTCCTTCTCTGGAACGTCCAAGCCGTACACTAAGAAACACTGAGAGACAGTGTAACTTGGAAGTAAAATAACATATTCTAAAGTTTGACTCCAGGTTCCACTGTTTACACATTGTAGGTTTGGGAAAGTCTCATGTCACTTCAAAATCTAGGATTTATAGGTTCATAAGCCATTTGAATGAGGAATAAAGAATTCAGATCTGGTTCTACAAAATATGCTGGCCCTACCTGAAAGCAGACAGCTTCAGCAATATAGTTTAATTACCAATTGTCCCTGAAGAAGGGAAATCTTGGTAGGCAGTACATGAAATAGTACACAGAGTTGTTGCTTAGTTGGAGGTACAACCGTACACCTGGTCATGGATACCACCTAATGGTTTGGTAAGCTGGTCAGGGAATTAGAAGCAACACTATTGGAAAATTGGTGACAAGTCTGGGAATGGATTATGTAACAGATTTCTCTAAATGAGTACAGAATAGGAAGATATTCAGACCCATATAAATGCTCACCAAAAGGATACTTATCAGAAGTGTATCTATCTTAATGCTCAGGTGGACAAGATGATCCCTTCTTGCGGCTATCACACTCAGCCACCCTGTACTTTCACCGTGGCTCAGAGACAAAGTCATCATGACAGCAGGTAGGGAGATTGTCTGTGCTCAACAACGTGGACTTGCACTCATCAAGGTTAGTCTGGCTGTAGTCACTGTTGAGTGCCCAATCTATCAAATAAATAGACCAACACTGCACCTTTACTGGACACTAATTTCTTAGAGGAAAGGAAGGAGTCAGCTAGCTATCAGTGCTAGGTTGATTTCATTAGACATCTCCATCATGGAACAGGCAACATTTTGTTCTCATTCGAATACACACTTACTAACAAGGTCAATTTACCTCTTCTCTCTGTGACTTTTCTGTGAATACCATCATCCATTAATTTACAAAGTGTCTTACTTAGTACCATGGTATGTAACACAGCACTGATACTGACAAAGAAGCTTACTTTATAGCAAATGTAGTATAGTAATAGGTTTATGCTTCTCGGAGTCACTAATATTACCACATTTCCCATCACTTATGAAATGGTAATGGGACATTTTTGAAGTGTTAGTGACTGCAACAACTGGGCAACACTACCTTGCCAGCTGAAGTAATGTCTCCCAAGATGCTGGACTTGCTTTAAATAACCAACAAATATATGGTGCTATTTCCCAGAACTGAGCTTCACAGGCCTGGAAATCAAGAGGTGGAGATTAGAGTTGCTTTTCCACAATCACCCCTAGCATTACACTAGAGAAGCATTTGTTTCCTGTCCCTGTAACTTTAGAGTTTTGCTGGTCTAGACATCTAAGTTTCCAGTAGAGGTCACATCAACAGCTCCACTAAACTGGCCCTGCCACAGATAAAGGGTCTTTGTGGTGTCCTCTTTTGAGGATAGGATTAGAGTATTAGTTTTAAAAGAGACAGTTGCATTGTGTTAGGTGAAAGCTTATTTTTGCTACTGTCTTTATTTGAAATTCAAGTACTGGCATGGATGGCAAGTTGACAAGTGGTGGATTACTGTAGCTTTTTAAATGTCAACTTAGCTAGGATTGAACTTTTTCCAGAATTCCCTCCCCTCTATGGTTTCAGGTTAGGACTGGCCACAGGAGAGAGAGATGCATGAGATAGGGATAGTAGACATGAACTAGCATCCATTTTACACTTGGAAGATTGGTGTAGAGCAAATCCTGAAAGATGATGCTGTGAAAGTGCTGCACTCAGTATGCCAGCTAATTTGGAAAACTCAGCAGTGGCTGAGCAAAATGGCTGTCTGAGGAGGCCTTACAAATAGCTGTGAAAAGAAGAGAAGCGAAAAGAAAAGGAGAAAAGGAAAGATATAAGCATCTGAATGCAGAGTTCCAAAGAATAGCAAGGAGAGATAAAGCCTTCCTCAACAATCAATGCAAAGAAATAGAGGAAAACAACAGAATGGGAAAAACTAGAGACCTCTAATTAGAGATACCAAAGGAACATTTCATGCAAAGATAGGCTCAATAAAGGACAGAAATGGTATGGACCTAACAAAGCAGAAGATATTAAGAAGAGGTGGCAAGAATACACAGAACTATACAAAAAAGATCTTCACAACCAAGATAATCACGACGGTGTGATCACTCACCTAGAGCCAGACATCCTGGAATGTGAAGTCAAGTGGGCCTTAGAAAACATCACTGCAAACAAAGCTAGTGGAGGTGATGGAATTCCAGTTGAGCTATTTCAAATCCTGGAAGACAGTGCTGTGAAAGTGCTGCACTCAATATGCCAGCAAATTTGGCAAACTCAGCAGTGGCCAAAGGACTGGAAAAGGGCAGTTTTCATTCCAATCCCAAAGAAAGGCAATGCCAAAGAATGCTCAAACTACTGCACAATTGCACTCATCTCACACGCTAGTAAGGTAATGCTCAAAATTCTCTAAGCCGGGCTTCAGCAATACGTCAACTGTGAACTTTCAGATGTTCAAGCTGGTTTTAGAAAAGACAGAGGAACCAGAGATCAAATTGCCAATATCCGCTGGATCATCAAAAAAGGAAGAGTTGCAGAAAAATATCTATTTCTGCACACTGTGCCAAAGCCTTTGACTGTGTGCATCACAACAAACTGTGGGAAATTCTCAAAGAGGTAAGAATACCAGGCCACCTGACCTGCCTCCTGAGAAACCTATATGCAGGTCAGGAAGCAACAGTTAGAACTGGGCATGGAACAATGGACTGGTTCCAAAGAGGAAAAGGAGTACGTCAAGGCTGTATATTGTCACCCTGCTTATTTAACTTATATGCAGAGTACATCATGAGAAACACTGGGCTGGATGAAGCACAAGGTGGAATCAAGATTGCTGGGAGAAATATCAATAACCTCAGATGTGCAGATGACACCACCCTTATGGCAGAAAGTGAAGAAGAACTAAAGAGACTCTTGATGAAAGTGAAAGAGGAGAGTGAAAAAGTTGGCTTAAAACTCAACATTCATAAAACTAAGATCATGGCATCCGGTCCCATCACTTCATGGCAAATAGATGGGCAAACAGCAGAAACAATGGCTGACTTTATTTTTCTGGGCTCTAAAATCACTGCAAATGGTGACTGCAGCCATGAAATTAAAAGACGCTTACTCCTTGGAAGGAAAGTTATGACCAACCTAGATAGCAACCTAGATAGCAAAGCAGTCATTACTTTGCCAACAAAGGTCCATGTAGTCAAGGCTATGGTTTTTCCAGTGGTCATGTATAAATGTGAGAGTTGGACTATAAAGAAAGCTGAGCACCAAAGCATTGATGCTTTTGAACTGTGGTGCTGGAGAAGACTCTTGAGAGAGTCCCTTGGACTGCAAGGAGATCCAACAAGTCCATCCTAAAGGAAATCAGTCCTGGGTATTCATTGGAGGGACTGATGTTGAAGCTCAAACTCCAGTACTTTGGCCACCTGATGCGAAGAGCTGACTCATTTGAAAAGACCCTGATCTAGGAAAGATTGAGGGCAGGAGAGGAGAACTGGTCGACAAGAGGAGATGGTTGGATGGCATTACCAACTCAATGGATATGGGTTTGGGTGGACCCCGGCAGTTGGTGATGGACAGGGAGGCCTGGCGTGCTGTGGTTCATGGGGTTGCTAAGGGTCGGACATGACTGAGCAACTGAATTGAACTGAAGTGGCCCTGCACTGTGGCAGCTTGTGTATGCTGTTACCGATCTTCTGGCTTGATTGATAAGAAATAGCATCTGGGCCTGTAACTGCTCAAACGCCTGTTTTTCTCCAGCTCTTTTGAGTCCTGAGCCAGGTTAATGTGCAGTTCCACTGTGAAGGGCTCCAGCTTCTCCCATAAGGCATCCTTGTCATCTCAATTAAGAGACAGTGAGAAAGAGGCACAGTTTCCAATTTATAGCCATGGTTCAGTGCATCCTTCTCAATTCCTGTTGACCCCAGCACTCCCTTTATTGATGTTCAGCTTTCCTCCTTTACTGAGAACTTGTTCAGTACCAAAGACAACAGCCTTGTAAAAACTTCTCTTCTAGCTCTAGAGTCTATACTATTCACACAGCTTCTGTCTCTCTGATTCAATCCTGACTGATATAATCATTAATAGTATGAAGAATATACAAAATTTTCTGCATGATTAAGGTAAATAATAAAAAAAATGGCAAAAAGGAACATATAGAAAGTTCACATACACAAAAAAATCCCAAACACAAAAAGCTAAGACAAGATGTTTGACCTCATAAATTATCAGGAAAACAAAGTATGAGTTATAATTTCATGCTCATTAAAGTAGAAAATATTAAAATGTATGAAAACTCTTAAGAATGAGTTTGGATGTGAAACAAGAAGTTGTACATATCATTGCTTAGGGATGATTCGGGAGAATGGCATTGAAATATGTATATCATATATGAAACGAGTCGCCAGTCCAGGTTTGATGCACAATATTGGATGCTTGGGGCTGGTGCACTGGGACGACCCAGAGGGATGGTATGGGGAGGGAGGAGGGAGGAGGGTTCAGGATGGGGAATACATGTATACCTGCGGCAGATTCATTTTGATATATGGCAAAATCAATACAATATTGTAAAGTTAAATACAATAAAATTTAAAAAAAAAAGAATGTAAACTAACCACTTTGGGGAATAACTTAGTAATACTAACAGAACTGAAAATGGGCATTCCTCAAAGACCTATAAATAACACACCTCAGAAAGAGTCTAGAAAACCCTCAAATAATAATAATAGGGAGGAATGTGTCCTTTATCCAGAGAGTAATTATACGAATATGTATTTGAGCTTGAGAACAGTACACTTACCTTGAAATTGATCATCCAGAAGTAGGAGGTGGTCTAGTCACTCTAGTAAGAGATAGTAAGTCTCTCTCATAAGATAGTTCCAGTGATCCTTGCCTTAAGGCAATCATGCCCTTGTAAATTTCCCTCCCCTTTTGCAGGACCTTGATTTAGTGTTTCACTTCTAATAAACAAAATATGGTGCAGGTGATGGAATGTTACTTATAAGATTAGGTTACAAAAAGACTGAAGCTTCTGTCCTGGACACCCTCTCTTATTCTGTTACAGTATAAGCTCTATGATGAGACCGACATGACAAGAAACTGATGTGTCCAGCCACAATCCAGTCAGGCCCTCAGACAGTCAACAGCCATGTGAGTGAATTTAGATATGGATCCTCCCTCAGTTTGTCTTAAAATAACAGCAGCCCTGTCTGATACTTTGAAGAAGTCCTGGACCTGAGATATCCAGCTAGGTCATACCCAGATTCTTGACCCACAGCAACTGTGAGATAATAAATGTTTGTCGTTTCAAATCACTAAATTTTAAGGCACTTTGTAAAGTAGCAACAGATACTAATAAAATCTCCAGTAATCACTGCAAACCCACCGTGGTAAACAAAAGTATTATTTTCAGACTAAGAAGGACAACTGTGATTTATCTCAAATCAGTCATTAATTCATTAATTCAACCAGTAATTACTGAAGACCTAATTTATCAGGCCCTGTTGTAGGGATAAAGTTATGAAAAAAAAAATACACAGACAATAAATAATAAAATATATCCTATGTGTCAGATGATGAAAATCCTATAGAGAAAAATAAAGCAAGTAGACAGGATAAACAAAGCTTGATCTAAGCAGGGTTTGCAATTTTCGAAAGTGTAGTTAGAGACCTTCTCTGAAAAGACAGTATGCAAACAAGACCAAGAAAATGTGTGATGGAGTGAGTCATACAGGGTCTGGAGGAAATGCATTCCAGGAAGAGAGAAGGTACTCTGGAGGGAAGGGGGAGCTGCAGGGTTTTGAAGAAAGGAGTAAAATCACTGTGTTCTGCTTTGTCGCTCAGTCATGTCTGACTCTTTGCGACTCCATGGTCTGCAGCCTGCCAGGCTCCGCCATCCATGGGGATTCTCCAGGCAAGAATATTGGAGTAGGTTGCCATGCCCTTCTCCAGGAGAGATTCTTGACCCGGGGATTGAACCCAGGTCTCCTGCACTGAAGACAGATTCTTTACTGTCTGAGCCACCACGGAAGCCCAACTAGACTAATGTTTTAAAATGATCATTCTTGCTGTTGTCCTTAAAATAGTGTGTGACTGGGTTGGGGGGTGTGGGGCAGGCTTGGGGGTAATCAAGTGTAAAGAAAAGGAGACAGGCTAGGAAGTTTTTATAATAATCCCAGTGAAAGTATGTTGGTTCAGATCGAGGAAGGAAAAATGGTCAATTATGAATTGTTTTAAAGTAAGATTTAATAGGATTTGCCAGACAAAAATTTGTAAAATTTGTAAAATGTATGTGTGTGCTCAGATGCTCATTCATGTCCTACTCTTTTGCAACCCCATGGACTATAGCCCAGCAGGCTTCTCTGTCCATGACATTCTTCCAGCAAGAATATGGGAGTGGGTTGCCGTTTCTTCTTCCAGGGATCTTCCAGACTCAGGGATGAAACCCAAGTCTCCTGCAGCTCCTGGATTTGGCAGGGAGATTCTTTACCACTAGTGCCACCTGGGAAGCCCCTCTGTAAAGTACCTATGTATGTATATCTGCTGAATGATATGTAAATTATTAAACCAGAAAAGTACATGTTTCATTAATTCTTTCAAATATTTATTCTTCATAATGCCCTGGAATCTATACATACCACTACTGCCTTGCTTTCACGCACAATAATGACTATTTTCAATGACTTTTCAACAGTTTCACATGCATTTTATTTCTTCAATTATGCTATAGTTTAATGAGCAGCAGAGTGCTTAAAGAACAAATTGACCTTGAAACAATTCTGTTTTACAGTAACTGTGATGGCTACTCTTCATTCCACTCTTGTGGGGTGACTCTGCCAACAGGGGAACGGCCCCACTGTATGCCAATCTGTGTGACTAGAAATACCCATGTAACAAGACAGAAAGAGGTTCCACTGGCTAGTAGGATATCACCGTATTTGTCATGAAAATCTGGTGAGTGTTTCGAGTGACTCTGTCTAATTTGTTGAATCCTTCGGATCCTGAGACTACTTAGTGCATTTCTGACCAAGGGAAACATCATGAAGGTATGACAGAACTGAAGTTGATTGAAGCTGCTGGTCTATTTCCTTGTGAAGAAACCTGCAAAAACAAAAAATGGGCAATGACATCTGACCTACATTTAGTTCTTCCCAGTTTGAAGGTTTTACCCACACCATCTCCTGCAATGTGGTCAGGCAGCTGAGTTTTCATGATGTCTGGATCTGAGTCTTAGCTCTGCCACTGACCAGCTATATGAACTTGGGCAGTTCATATAGTTCTTTTTGCCTTAATTTCTTCAATGGCAAACTGAGACAAAAATGTCCAGCTGATAAAATGGCTTAGATTTCCAACATGCCACACTAGTCCAATGACCTGCCTATGTCTACAGTAAAACTCTAATTTCAGTCAGAATTAAAAGGCATTCACAAGTATGTCATATCTCTTTTTTTTCTTGCTCCTTTCTTCCCTTCGAAACCTCCTCATTTCTTCTCCTCTACCTGTAATTCTTGCCTTGCACTTTCCTACAGGGCAACTTCTATTTACCTTTAAATCCTGGTCTAAAGGCCATTGGTTCTAGGAAGTCTTCTTGAAACCCCTCTAGGCTGAATAAGCCCTTCTTCTCTGGGCTTCTACACTTCTTACAACCCTTCTTTCATACCATCTGGCATGATGCATTGGTTTAATCATTTTTAAAACAAACTTAATTTCTTTAGTTTTAGATTCACAAAAAATTGAATAGAAAGTATAAAGTCTCCATATAATCCTGTGCCTTTACCATCCTGCACCAGCATAGCACATTTGTTAGATTTGTTGCAATGACCCTACAGTCTTTTATCATATATGTCTTTTGCAAATATTTTCTTCCAGCCTATGGCTTGTCTTGTCATTCTCTTAAAGAATTATCTTTATATTCTCCTCCAGTAATCTGAAAATCTTCAAGAACAAAGAATGTAATTTTGCATACCCAGTAGCTGACATGAAAATTAAGAAAGAACATTTTTGAGTCAATCTGAAATATAAATGAACATTGGTATTCTCATAAGAAGTTAAAACCAACTGAGAACAAGACCCCAAATCATGAAATCAGATGTACATGACCATAATAGCCCTAATAATTCTAATTTTTCAAACAGATAGTTACACTGAAAAGAGATATAGAAGCAGAAATGCATGGAGGAGTCCCTTCTATTAATTTCTCTTCTCTGTGCAAGCTGTCAAACAGTGCTCAGTCTCTAGCAATGACATACGTTAACCGAACCCCAAATGCAGGCAACATGGATACAAAAGGGCCTGAGGTCAGTACTTGTGAATTTTTAACTGTTCACTGAGATTTTCCAACTCAAATTATTTTATTCCCAACTTAGAAAACAAGACCCTAAGGTTCTCTTTTATTTCCTACCAGATGGTAAAGTGGTACTCTTCGTGACTGTGACAAACAGGGTAAAAACAGAACCAAATGCATTTCCTCTGATGTTTCAAGTATTCATAGCTTTTTTTTTTTTTTTTTCTGTTAGTCATGACTCTCTTCACCAAAAAGCACTGCAGTTTTAGTCTGAGTGGTGTTCAGAGAGTTGGTTGAAGGTGAAATGGATCAGAGTATGACAGGTGCAGCCTTAATACAATACAAAAGCGCTTGCGCCACAGAGCTTTCAGTCTCTAAGAAGGCACGGAACCAGAGAATAATTCGTGATAATAGGCATCTTCTGTGGGTCATCAACTCATGCCTGCTGCTCTATGACAAATTGGTTTCACTATTCCTATCCTCTCAATGTTAAGTTGAAACTCAAATACTTTGTCTCTAGTGACACTTGGTTGTATCCCTCTGCTGCTTAGTTCATCCTCTGGCTATCACCAGATCTGTGACACTTTTTTCCATCTAGTTTGAATTTTCTTGTACCAATAAGTGTCCATTATTAAGAATTTCATATTAGGAATGCTTTCTGTAGCTTTATGTAGTTACAGTCATTTCATTCTATAATAAAAAAACTGCCACCTTTTCATTCTTTTTTTGTTTTTCCTTGTAAGCATCAGCTAAATCAGAATCAGTTGCTTTCATATCTACCTTTGATCTATTTTTGTTTATAAAACACATGTAAGAGCTGGGAACCTACTGATTAGAGAAATTTTCCATCTTGCTGAACTCCACATGACTTACTTTTACAATAAATTTTGTGTTATCTAAGAGCCTTAAGTCTATTACCCAAAGAACTGAAGCTATAGATTCTCATAACTGTATGAAAGCATAAAAAAGGAAAATTCAAAAACACAATGCCGGTAAAGAGAATGCTTCTCAAAGTAGATGCTTTTTGATGAAAATGGACTACAAAGAGAAGGAAGAAGACAGATTTTTCTAGGGAATAAGAACAAAGTAGAGGTTCTCTCATGCGTGTGGCAATAAAAGAAAAAAATATGCTCTGAATAAATATAAATAGTTACAGGGAGTGAGGTATCCTGTGAGGATGAAAAGGAAAGATGGATTGTCCCATCTATTTTATACAGTAAAGCAGAAGCACAGCGCAGGAAAAAGTAACTAACAGTGGTCCTCAATCTAACTGTAATAAGGAGGTATATAAATCTGAAACTTCACTGGTAACAATAACAATTTTAAATACCTACAGCCCATAAAAAGAAGTAAAGCAATAACATAGGAAAGAAACGAACATTTATTGCATATATGCCTGTTTGCCAAATATTATGCCAAAATTTTGCACATCCGCAAAAAGAGTGTGAGATGGTGATTATCTCCATCTTACACACAAGAATAAATGACAGGGCAAGATGTGAAATCAAGTCCTTTGATTTTAAATACTGTGCATTTTCAACTATGCCATGTTTTCCTAAAGTACATTCAATTCTGAGCATTGGAAACAAACATACATACAAAGAAACAAAAGCTAGCCTGGTTACCAGAGATGGGTCTTCAGTTTAAAATGGGTCACTTCAGCTTACTATACATACATACATACATGCATGCATATATTTCTGGAGTGATTCCTGGTATGACAGGACCTGGGCTAGTGGCACCATCCCTACTCTTATTGTAGCTCTGATAGAGGGAGGTGATGGACAGAGCACTGTCACAAGGGAGGAGACAGTTTAGGGAAGGTCACTGGGTACCCTTAATCCACAGAGGAGAGGTACATTTCACCCTGGGGTTCTAGAAATGCTTTTAGAGGAAAAGATATTTAGGCTTGATCTGAACGATGATTAAGAAACATAAAAAACAAAACTGGTAGGAAAAAAATGTAGACCAAGTACCACAAGCAAAAGCACAGAGAGGTGAAATAATATGGGAGCAAGGCAGTCTGATGAGCTCTGTAACACTAAGTAATAAGTACTAAAACAGCAAATACCATGGATGAGCCTGGAGGGATGAAAAAAGAACAGCAGTGGATACTGAAGACTTTACATGCCTTGCTGTGGCATCTGGACTCAATTCTATAGGTCAGTCTTTCCCATTGTTGAGGAAACAGTGCTCAAACACAAAGCCTTTCCTGTAATTTACAAGAATTCTTAATTCTGTGATTTTTCCCTTTATAATAATACAATATAAATAAATATAAGAAAATAATATGAGAACTGGCTGATGTATCAATTTCTAGTACCTGTGTTTATCCTTGTTTTGCATTTCAATTGCACTAGTGTACATTTATCTGTCCTGGGCTAATATGAAAAGAATAGAGGCAGGTTTTATATTTAAATAATGCACTGATTTCAGGGACAGAATAAAGAATTAGATGAACAGTCACACCACAGCTTACCATATAGCACAGGCACTTGAAAATAACGAACACAAGGCCACTGAAAGCAATGCTTTAGTTTCAAGACAATATTAACTGTCTTACTGAGTTATATTGCAAATTTGAATTTTATTTGTTGAATAGTTTGGTTCATTTTTAATTTGAAAATTTGTTTTGGTTTCATAGTTGTGTTAAACGTTAAACATAAAGAAGAATTTGATTTTATGTTTATACATAAATACATGTGATATTACAATCAAATTTAGATATCAGCTGAGATAAAATGATTTCTTTCCTCTTTATAAAGATTCCATATGTAATCCACAATTGAGAAACATTCTACTGATGGGGAGAAACTACCTATTGGTTTAATCAGGAAAATTTTAAGGTGGGGGAAAATCTGGAGGAAAAAGCACTTTACAAATTAGATTAGGTGAAAAAATGGTAAGAAAACAGCAAAAGTGGCAGAAAAGTTAAGAGGTTAGTTAAGTGTTTCTTTCAATGGTTTACTAAAAAGATGATGAGTATCTGAATTAAGTACTGACGACAGAGAGGAGATAAAATTGAGACATATTAGGGGAAAAAATCATACTGACTTGAAAATAAGTTACTCTAAGTAAATTTGTATTCTATTCACTTTAGCCTTTAGGTTAAGACTATGCCCCAAACTGTCTCAATTTCTGTTAAAACTCAGCAGACATTGACACTGTAGCTTTTAGCTGATCCCATGGAATTAGAATTTGGGTGATCTAGATACAGAATGCAGAAAGGTCAAAGCAGACATAATTGAGGTGTACTAGGAATGACAGGTCTAGATATTTGAGTAGACGAAAGATGAAGAATCCTAAAAGGATTTTACTGTATCGTCCTAAAATTAAAAAAAAAAAAAGAAGAATTTCACCCAGCCTAAGAATAGCCTGACATGGGTCAATAAATAACCTGCTTAACTTTGGTATAAGACTTTCTATCTAATTTCAGGAAGAAAATTGGAAACTGTATCCTACTTCTCAAATGTGCCCAGATAGGCTTATTAAGTATCTCAAAGGGAGATAATGCTCAAGAAGCAATTAATACCAGGGTTTCCCAACTTGGACACTATTGACACTGTGGTCCACGTAATTCTTTGCTGTAGGAGGATGTCTTGTGTGTGGCAGTGTGTTTAGTAGCATCTCTGTCTCTATACACTACATACGAGTAGTACCTCTTTTTCTTTAGCTGTGACACCAAAGTGTATCTCCAGACATTGCCAAATGTCACCTGTGGGGCAAAATCATTCTTGAGAACCACTGTCGTATGCAGTCAAGTGTCTTCCATCACTACTGTCACAATCTTCTAAATAGCACTGTTCTATTCAATAAAGAAGGCTTAAATTTTAAGAAAATACATTTTCTACTATGAGATGCATGTAAGTTGCCCATCACAACTTTTTTCCTGAAATAATCTCAATTTTTCAAAATATTCTGTGCAGTATAATTTAGATGAATCATTTAATCTATCTAGGCATCTGCTTCTTCATCCATAAAATTAAAAAGTGGAACTAATTTGGCTTTTCCCAAACCCGCCTTAGTTATTTGGAATCTTCATCACAAAATGTAGATTCCTGGGCCCCATGTCAAATATACTGTAACAGAGTATCCAGGGAAGAAGCCTGAGAATCTATATTTTTGAAAACAAGTTCTCAGGAGAATCTTGTCATCAGACAAGTTTATGGAACACTGAATCAGATCATCTCTAAGGTCCTATTCAGCCCTAACACTCTAGACCTTTCCAAAGAGAAAAACATTTTAGGAAGACCATTTATTCTTTTAGGCCACTGAAAGAGTACAGCAGTAATTGAATTCACCACCACGGTAATTTAGAAAGCAGTACCTGAGTGACCTGAAAGAGTTATACGGAACCCCTGGGAATAGGTTAGTCAACGAAACATTTGGTAGCATTTAAAAACATTAAAAGCACTAGTAACACGGGTGTTCTGCTGTATAACGAATAATATGCTTTCAAAGCTAAGGCTCCTAGACTCCATTACTCAACTGCAACACTTTTATTTCCACCTTTTATTTCTACTCTTCTACTCTTCGTCAACGACTTCAGAACATTGACGCAAAATAAGAAACAGTAAAAAGGTAATCGTCTTGAAATGAAAATGCACCAAATCGGCAGTGTCTTTGTTCATTTATGTATTTCTCAGAAAATTAGGCTGCTCAAGGAGGGATTAAGTGTACATGATGTGGTGTCACCCATCACAATTAAGCCTTCAGCCTTTTTCTAACAGGAGATCTGGGAACCCTGCATGAAGCAGTGCCCCTGATGGAAATGTTGAACAATAGTCTACTTCATATGTAATGATATCGCCTCCTGAGTTACTCAATCGATGGATGGTGCAGCCACTTGTTTAAGGGTGTGGATTATGTCACTTTATTAAGCCTAAAAGTGACACAAATGGATGTCACCTGAACAAACACAAAGGCAGATTACAGTGGTGGATTATTGTGCCAGGAGGGAGAAATGACAGACTGGACAACTTGCCAGCCAATGCCCTCAAATGGCAAATGGTGCTTGAAGAGTGAAGGGATAGAACGTATATATTCTCCCTCAGGTACTTCTCACAGCCAAAGCGAGCAGACTATTTCTATCTTATATAGAATGCTGAAAGGATTCAATTCTATCCATCCTCAGAATAACCATAGTGTTCATTCAGGCAATTCCTTTCATGTAACTGATTACATTAATGTGCTTCTCTCCTGAAGTGCCCATTATATTTTCTTTAGTCACAAAGCACTCTCAACTATCCTCATTTTCTCCCTTTCTGATAGTTACGTATAACAGAACAAAACTGTTACACAGAGGTTGGGGGCTCTTCTCCACGCCACACTACAAGTCAATGGCATGACTGTTTTCTGTTAGACTTTATCTTGTTTTTTTATTAAACTTTAGTGGTTGCGATTTCCTCCTCCAGGGGATCTTCCCAACCCGGGGATCAAATCTAAGTCTGCCACACTGCAGGCAGATTCTTTACTGCTGAGCCACCAGGGAAGCCCTTAAACTCTAGTAGATCCAGCAAAGTTCCATGTTATTTTTACATTACGATCCATTTCAAACATTGGAAATAAGTGACCTTGTTATTTTAGGCAATGTATTAATGTCAGAAAGGAGGCTGCTGTGCTTACTCCCAAAAGATTTTATATTAAGTGCATTCCAAGGCTTGTAGGTTGTTGTAGAGTCAGGTCCAGCTAAAAGAGTCTATGGATTCAGTAAACTGAAACATCTGGAGAAATGTGTAGCATTTATCCAACTTAATCTTGGAAAGGAAAGAGTGGTTTCTTTTTAAAGAAAAAGAATGTGGTTTTAATAAATCCAGAAGCTTTGAAAATTTTATCTAGAAAATGAGCCATTGAGAGACATTAGGAACATGAGTTATGGGGTCAACATTGCACCTTAGACATTACTCTGGTGTGGGGAAGAGTTTGCAAGGGAATAATGCAAATGCTAATGATGAATGATTAGAACTTGGACAGTTCACCCAATCAAGATCTTAAAAGATGCCAGTCCCTTGTTTCTGCAGTCTTCAAATTTCTGTATCCAGTCCTTTGCTCTGCAGCACCAGACCACAGTTCTTTTGGTTGCCATGGCATGTAAAGATGAGCATCCACCTCATGCCAATGGAACTCTCAGAACTTGACATAGAAACCGGAATGTGAGAATTTATTTTCTAAACTTTAAAAGAATAATATCCCAATCCAGTGACTGGAATACATAATATATCTTTTAACTTGCCTGACACTGATTTCAGTAGTAAAGTAACCTTCTATCAGCATTTCCCTAAAGATATGCCTATTTCAGTATCTGTTTGATGCTAGTGAGTGTTATTTATTTAAACGACTTCAGTGTCATCTAAATTTGGTAAATATGCAGGTAATAAAGTTGAACTCTTTTTTACTGAAGTATTTCCCAAACCTGTATGGTGCTAACGCATACAGTGATTCTCTGAGAGGAACGCCATGTGGAGATTTCCAAACTTAGTTGAGCCAGCACGCTTTCTTCCTCTGGAGCGTATTTCCATATTAGTGTTTTCCAGAACGCACTTTGGCGAACACCAAAGGATGTCTCTGGTTCTCAATGCTGTTACATCACTGTACTCATTTTAAATAGTTTAATAGCTCCAGGAGGCATCTTGCAAACTAAATCACTTCCTTGTGGGGACTTGCAACATATGACTCAGGGAGTATAGAGTGTGTGGTAAGCCTGGGGGTATCTTAACACTCTCAGCAATTAACTCTAGCCTTCACTATGTGAATCTGACTTCTACAGTTTTAATATTTTGTGTGTATGTTTTTCCCTATCTACCTTTTTATTCATTAAACACTCTATGAGCAGAAAGATTGTATGATTCTTAAATGGCCATTAGAGTTGCATCAATGACCCCTCTTTGCAAAATGTGAAACTTTCATTTAAATCTTGAAATAAAAACGTGCAAGGTATTCCTGTCTTTAAGTATTTATTCATATTCACGTAAAAGTAGAGAAAAATTAAAATATTAATATTTAACTTTTAGATATCAACCACATTTTAATTTTGAAAGTGTCTCTACTTTTCATGAAAATTGTTTTCAGCTACTGGTCAAAAATTAGGGCAGTAATGGTCTATTCCAGAAGTTAATTCGGATCAAATCCACATTTAGATTGGAATATTGAGTGCTGCAGAATAATCCTTTCATCCTTGTTTCTGAAAAATCCAGATTTTATTTCCTACTTGGACTATCTCTGTCCTGCTAAACTCTGTTCAAAATATATCTGCAAATAAAACCTTTCAGAATAAGACTTTTGTTATTGCCATCACCTGGGCAACTTATGGAGCATTTGCAGAGAAATATCATTTGATGAGATGAGCACTTCACAGCCCTCAAGTAGTAACTGTGATCACTTTGCAAGTTGTTTTTTACCAGTTCTTTCAGAACAATTTATTTTTTTATTTTTGCTTTCATAAAATTTTGGAAACTTTTAACAAGATGCTGGTATTCTACTCTTTTTTCCTTTCCATTTAGAATTCATTATTTGGAAGTAAGAAAGACTTTGGCCAGAGGGGCTGACTTTAGTAAATAGACACAGTAAGACAGGATGCATTTTGCCAAACCTTGGGGCAGGGTGCCTGCTTTAGTGAACTGATATTTCGTTTTAGTTTTTCTTTTAAATCCTTGAGGGAAAGAGGCTAAAGAAGAAAGCAAGTCTGAGGGAGGTTACCCATCCAAGCACATGCAACAGAAATTCAGAACACAGATTCTTGTTTTGAAATCTTAAGGTTTCCAATTAGAATTCTGGTTTCAAAGAGGTTACTTTCACATTCTTTTTCTTTAATCTAACGGAGTCTAACATTTCACAGACTAAATGGGCATTCTTAAACTAACCTGGCATAATTTAAATTATTTTGAACATTTGTTAACTTGAAAAGTAAGATTAATATGCAAATAGGCCATAATTTGATTATACATATAATTTATGTGGGCTTCCCTTGTGGCTAAGCTAGCAAAGAGTCTGCCTGCAATGCGGGAGACCTGGGTTCGATTCCTGGGTTGAGAAGATCCCCTGGAGAAGGGAAAGATTACCCACTCCAGAATTCTGGCCTGGAGAATTCCATGAACTCTATAGTCCATGGGTCGCAAAGAGTCAGACAGGACTGAGTGACTTTCACTTTCACAATTTATATATAGCTTAGAACCTAGCTGATGAGGATCTGTGGGGCTTCTTATATAGACTATGTATTTTATCACATTCATTGAATCGAAACCATAAGATCTGAAAGACCCAGACATCACTTTAAATTGATAATTAATGCTTATAGTCAGCTTTTGGTGATTGGTCATTCATGACTTAGTACTATAAATAAATGTTGAGGAAAAACATGGGTAGAAATAGGAAGACAGAGTAGAGTAAATACAGAGATTAAACTACTCCTTTCCTGAATTCACATTCTAACTGAGGGAAAATCAAACACATGTATGTATTTTTCTAATATAAGTGAAGTTGCTCAGTCGTGTCTGACTCTTTGTGACCCCATGGACTGCAGCCCACCAGGCTCCTCGGTCCATGAGATTTTCCAGGCATGAATACTGGAGTGGATTGCCATTTCCTTCTCCATGTAATGTAAGCTAGTTACAAAAGAGGCACAAAGATCAAAGTATAGAAACAGTATGAATCCTTTGCCCTCCCTTAGATCAGGACACTGAATAAGCAATGGGTTACTGCTACCAGAAGAAGGTGGAAGGCATACTGAATGGGCAAGGGCAAACCAAAACAACAAACAAACAAAACCAAAACCAAAAAATATCTCCACTATACTGAGAGAAAAAGCTGATCCAAATGCAAGTCCATTGGAAAGGGAGTGGAAACACAGCAATGCAGTCATTAAATGACAGGGATCCATGGACTAGATTCTCTCAAGCTTTTTCCATCTATAACATTTTATTTCTATTATCAAAAGTTTCAAATAAATATGCTGCACTGGCAGAGAGAAGTCAGTAAAAGGAGCAATTGAGACTGTGAGGATGGGAGCATGTACACTCTTCTTTCTGCCGCTTATTTACAGAACTGAAAATTTCCATTTCAAGATTTTTGCATAATGAAATGATCCTCTAGAAAATCCTAAATAGTATTATGACTATTCTATGCTTAAATATGATTCAATTAAGCTCCTATTATGTGACCGCAGCCTGCTACACACTGGAGTTACAAAAATGGATCAGAAAGGTCCATTCTTTCCAAGAACGCTCAGTGGGAAAGACAGATAATGATAAGGTTTCAATATGAAAAGTTCTATAACAGATATGATCAAGATGCTAAGCCACCAAAAAAAAAGGCATCTACGCCAGCCAAAGAGCTCAGTAAAAGCTTCCTGGAGTAATGGATGAGTGAGCTAAAATTCATAAATAAGCTCAACCAGATGTAAAGGAATGGTGGTGGAAAGCTTTATTGAGGGTTTTTCTCCAACTAGCAAAACTAAAATTTAGTTTTCAAACATTTCCTCTTTAAAGGTGATCTTCAGGTCTGATGATGTACAGATTAAGAGGTCTCCTTTAATGTCAAATTTATAACAGCAGCACCGGTAATGGGAGCACATAAACATCATACCGGAATGAAGCTCCTTCTGACTTTTTGCCAATTCTATAATACATTTTCATCTAGACTGAACATCATATTGTAATCATCATAAAAACTTGTTAATGTTTCTGAGAAATAATAGCAGATAAGCCTGAGAGACTTGAGAACAAATACAGGCAATTTATAAGACTGGACAGACACAAAATAATTAGAATTAAGACTGTTAGAATCTAATTGTGTTTTGAATTAATAATATCCAAAGTGAAGCAAGCTCCTGCTTTTACTTCATAGTTCATGATTTTACAGGGTCACCTATAACTTCATAATTTATATTAAAGAGCCAGAAAGAATAACTAAGAAAATCTTGCAATTGATACTGGGATAATAAATGATAGCCATGTTTCATAGGCACTTGCTTCATCCAGGACTGAATTTAAGCTAGATTGTGAAGGTATTCCCTTTAAGTATGCCTAACATCCAAAGTCACACATTAGGTGAGTGCCTACAAATGGTATTTGTCAAAATATGGGGAAAATCCAAAATTACTGATACAACATAAACCCAGCAGCTAGATGATGCTGGGGATTTCCTACATAAAACATTCATTTATTTGACTGTAGAAAACAGTCCCAGAACAACAACAAAATGTGCTATGCTTAGTTGCTGAGTCATGTCCAAGTCTTTCTGATCCCACAGACTATAGCTTGCCAGGCTCCTCTGACCATGGGGATTCTCCAGGCAAAAATACTGGAGTGGGTTGCCACGCCGTCCTCCAGGGGATCTTCCCAACCCAGGGATTGAACCTAGGTCTCCCACATTGCAGGAAGATTATTTACCGTCTGAGTCACCAGGGAAGCCTTAAGCCAAAACAGCGATTTACATTATGTGAACTGTAGATATATGTGAAGGGCTTCCAAGGTGGTGCTGTGGTGTGCTGTGCTTTAGTGGTTCAGTCGTATCCAACTCTTTGTGACCCCATGGGTTGTTAGCCTGCCAGGCTCCTCTATCCACGGAATCCTCCAGGCAAGAATACTGGAGTGGGTAGCCATTCACTTCTCCAGGGGATGTTCCCAACCCAGGGATCAAACCCAGGTCTCCCACATTGCAGGTGGATTCTTTACAGTCTGAGCCAACAGGGAAGCCCACCTGCCAATGCAGGAGACATAAGTGATGTGGGTTCGATCTCTGGGTCAGGAAGATTCCCTGGAGGAGGGCATGGCAACCCACTCCAGTATTCTTGCCTGGAGAGTCCCATGGACAGAGGAGCCTGATGGGCTACAGTCCATAGGGGTGCACAGAGTCGGACATGACTGAAGCAACTTAGCATACATGCATGCACACAATGTAAGAATGTATAGAAGGACACAATTCCATGGAAGAGAGATCTAGTTTCAAACAATTAATGAACCCTGAAAATTTCCTGAGTTTCCAGTTTTTTTCCCTTGCACCCCATCTGGTTTCCCCTCATTCAATATAAATAGATATTACAAAGAGCAATAATGGCTCTTCTGTCTCTAAAATGATATAGTAAATCCCTTTTCTTGACTTTTCTGCTACAATAAAATCCAATGATGCACCCCTCTTCTGAATACCTTCTCTTCCATTAGCTTCTATAATATCTCTTAAGTTTTCTATTTCTATGGCTATTTCTTCTTTACAAACTCGTTGTTCTCTATTAGGTCCTTTGTGAAGGAGTACTTCAAGAATATATATGCTTTCTCTCTCGCTAGGTACTCCTAGGCACACTAATAAACATACCATCAATGGGCAATTAGATGACTCCCAAATTATGTCTCCACATATAAGCTATCTTCTTAGATACAGGGCAATACATTAAACTGCCTTCTTAACATCTCTAAGATAATTCTAATTCAAAGATATTATGAAATAATCCAAAATAATTTGATGTCTACAAAATCAACAGGTCTAAGTGTATTTATTCCCTTCCACACTCAAACCTGGTCTTTATTAATGCTTCCTAACCTAGCAAAGATTACTTCCACACACGTGGTGCAGTAACTTAAAACTTACAAATGATTCTTGACACCTTCAACTCCCTTGAAACATTTAATACAGCACTGGATTCTTTTACATTTTCATCCTAAAAACATCTCAAATCCATTAATTTTTTTCTATCCAAACTGCCTCTATCATAGCTCAACTTTTCTTCATAAATGGTGAATGATTTCCATAAATGGTGCCTCTGCCATCCCACATTCTCTATCTATTCTCCCAACTGCTCATAAGTGATTTCTTTTTGCTTGAGATTTTTGTGATTTTGTCTCCCCCAGTTTTATTGAGGTATAAATGACATATGGCATTGCATACATTTAAGTTACATAGTGTGACAATTTGATGTATGTGTACTTTGCGAAATGAACTACAACAATGAAGGTTGTTAACACATCCATCACCTCACATAGTTGTCATTGTGTGTGTGAGAGAGGGAGGGAGAGACAGGAAAAGAGAGATGAGGGCATTTAAGATCTACTTTCAAATTTCAGCTTTACAGTACAGAATTGTTAGTATACACAACAAGCTATCAATTAGAGTTTCAAAACTTATAACTGGAAATTTGCATCCCTGAATACACATCTCTCAATTTCCCCCAACCCCTGTGCCTGACAACTACCAATCTACTCTCTGCTGCTATGAGTTCAGTTGTGTTTGTGTGTTTTTTTCCAGTTTCCACTTATAAATAAGATTATGGAGTATTTGTTTTTCTCTCTCTGACTTTTTCATTCAGCATAATGCAGTCTAGGTTAATCCATGTTGGCCCAAATGGCAGAATTTCCCTTTTTGTTATAGCTGAACATATGCCACATTTTACTTACCTATTAATTTGTCAACAGAAGGATTATTTCCACATTTTTGGCTACTGTGAATAATGCTACAATAAACATAGGGGTACAAATCTCTCTTCAAAACACAAATTTTGTTTCCTTTGGATGTATACCCAGAAATGGGATTTACTGGATCATATAATATTTCTATTTTTATTTTTTGAGGAACCTCTATAGTGTTTTCCAGCCCAATTTATATTCCCACCATCAGTGCATTAGTGTTCCCTTTTCTCCGTATCTTCCAAGACACTTGGTATCTGCTGCCTTTTTGATAGTAGCCATCCTAACATGGGGCTTCCCTTGTGGCTCAGACGGTAAAGCATCCGCTTACAATGCAGGAGATCTGGGTTCCATCCCTGGGTCAGGAAGATCCCCTGGAGAAGGCAATGGCACCCCACTCCAGTACTCTTGCCTGGAAAATCCCATGGATGGAGGAGCCAGGTGGGCTGCAGTCCATGGGATCACTAAGAGTCAGACACAACTGAGCAACTTCACTTTC
>NW_011495013.1:6357416-6357495 GCF_000754665.1 Bison bison bison
AAAGAAGGAAAAGCTCTATACAGTCAGCAAAAACAAGACCAGGAGCTGACTGTGGCTCAGACCATGAACTCCTTAAGGC
>NW_011495013.1:6357595-6361724 GCF_000754665.1 Bison bison bison
TTTTCACTTTCATGCATTGGAGAAGGAAACGGCAACCCACTCCAGTGTTCTTGCCTGGAGAATCCCAGGGACGGGGCAGCCTGGTGGGCTGCCGTCTATGGGGTTGCACAGAGTCGGACATGACTGAAGTGACTTAGCACCAGTACTCTTGCCTGGAAAATACACATTGATGGAAAATCCCACGGATGGAGAATCCTGGTAGGCTACAGTCCATGGGGTCGCAAAGAGTCAGACATGACTGAGTGACTTTGCTCTCATCCTAACATATGTGAGGTGATAATTCATTATGGTTTTGATTTGCATTTTCCTGAGTGGCGACCTTGAACACGTTTTCATGTACCTACTGACCATCTGTACATCTTCTTTGGATAAATGTCTTTTCCGATTCTTTGCCCATTTTTTAACTGGGTTATTTATTTGCTATTGAATTGCATAAATTCTTTATATATCCTGTATATTAATCCCTTATCCTGTATATTATCTCTTATATATCCCTTAGATATATGGTTCTCAAATATTTTTCTCCCATTCCACAACTAGCCTTTTCATTTTGTTCCTTTTGCTTTACAGAATTTTTTTACTTTGATATAGCTCTAATTTTTTTGTTGTTGTTGTTGCCTGTGGCTTGGTCTCAAAATTTAAAAAATCATTGCCAAGACCAACAACTTGGAGCTTCTTCCATATGCTTTCTTATAGGAGAGTTTCATGATTTCAGGTCTTACATTTAAGTCTGTAATCCATTTCAAGTTAAATTTTACGAGTGATATAAAATCGGGTTCTAGTTTAATTCTTTAGCATGTGAATATACAATTTTCCCAATACCATTTATTGAAGAGATTATCTTTTTCCCAGTGTGTGTTTTTTGTGCTCTTGTTAAAATTATTTGACCATATATGCGTAGGTATATTTCTGGCTTCTCTGCTCAGTTCCCCTGGTCTTATGTGTCTGTTTTTATGCCAGTACATATTGTTTTGATTACTATAGGTTTATAATACAGTTCGAAATAAGTGAGTGTGATGCATCCAGTTTTGTTCTTTCTCAAGATTGCTTTTGGTAATTATGGTCCTTATAGTTCCATAAAAATGTTAAGATTATTTTTCTATTTTTTTGAAAAATACTATTGGTATTTGGGAAAATTGCATAGACTATATATATCACTTGGTAGTGTGGACATTTTTATAATATTAAGTTCTTCCAATCCATAAATATGTGATATCTTTCATCTGTGTCTCCCTCAATTTCTTTCATCACCGTCGCAGTTTTCAGAGGTCTTTCACTTCTTTAGTTAAATTTATTCCTAGATATTTTATTGTTTTTAATGATATTGTAAATGGAATTGTTTTATTTCTTTTATAGATAGTTCATTATTAATATATAGAAATGTAATTTATTTTTGTATGTTGATTTCATATTCTGCAACTTTACTGAAAAAAAAATTAGGGGGGATTCTACAGAATTTTCTACATGAAGTACCATGTTATCTGAAAATAGAGACAATTTTACTTCTTGGTTTCCAACTTGTGCCTTTAATTTATTTACATTTCCTGTCAGATTGCTTTGGTTAGGACTTCTAATACTATGTTAAATAAAAGTGGCAAAAGAGTGCACCCTTGAATTGTTCCTGATCACGGAGGAAAAACTTTCAGCTTTTCACCTTTGAGTATGATAGTTCTGGGCTTCTCATACATGGTCTCTATTATTTTGAGAAAGTTATGACCAACCTAGATAGCATATTAAAAAGCAGAGACATTACTTTGCCAACAAAGGTCCATCTAGTCAAGGCTATGGTTTTTCCAGTGGTCATGTATGGATGTGAGAGCTGGGCTGTGAACAAACCTGAGCGCCAAAGAATTGATGCTTTTGAACTGTGGTGTTGGAGAAGACTCTTGAGAGTCCCTTGGACTGCAAGGAGATCCAACCAGTCCATTCTAAAGGAGATCAGTCCTGGGTGTTCACTGGAAGGACTGATGCTAAAGCTGAAACTGCAATAGTTTGGCCACCACATGTGAAGAATTGACTCATTGGAAAATACTCTGATGCTGGAAGGGATTGGGGGCAGGAGAAGGGGACAACAGAGGACGAGATGGCTGGATGGCATCACCGACTCGAAGGACATGAATTTGAATAAACTCCGGGAGTTGGTGATGGACAGGGAGGCCTGGAGTGCTGCGATTCATGGGGTTGCAGGGAGTTGGACACGACTGAGCGACTGAACTGAACTGATGCTATACTCAAATGTTTTGAGAGTTTTTGTCGTAAAATGATTTCAAATTTTGTCAAATGCCTTTTCTGCATCTATTGAGGTGATCATATGATTTTCATCTTTCATTTTGTTAATGTTCTGTATCACATTTTTTTGACTTGTATATGTTGAACCCTCCTTCATAAGCGATCTTCTAAAAGCAGAAACATGACTGTATCACATCCACACTGACAAATCTTTATTAGACTCTCAGATGACTTACTGTTGAAACGTTTAAATAAAAATAGTATAATATATATGTAAATGATTTAACCTCAGTTTATATCCTAGGGGATGTTAGCATTTGAATTTTATTAATCAGAAATGCATGGGCTTCCTAGGTGGCACTAGTGGTAAAGAATCCACCTACCAATACAGGGGACATAAGACACGTGGGTTCGATCCCCGGGTTGCAAAGATTCCGCGGGGGAGGACATGGCAATCTGCTCCAGTATTCCCGCCTGGAAAATCCCATGGACAGTGGAGCCTGGCAGGCTATACAGTCCATAGGGTCACAAAGAGTCAGACACGACAGAAGTGGCTTAGCATGCATGCAGTCAGAAATGCACATTTCAGGAATAATTACATATGCACCCAGCACATAACCATAGAAATATATATCAGAGGGCTTATTTAGAATAAAATATATTAGAAATAATTTTTCAATGAAAATATGAGTTAGACAGTGACTGCTGCCATGAAATTAAAAGACACTTGCTCCTAAGAAAAGGTATGACAAACCCAGACAGTGTATTAAAAAGCAGAGACATCACTTTGCCAACAAAGGCCTGCAGAGTCAAAGCTATAGTTTCCCCAGTAGTCATGTACAGATGTGAGACTTGGACCAGAAAGAAGGCTGAGTGCCAAAGAATTAATGCTTTTCAACTGTGCTACTGGAGAAGACTCTTGAGAATCCCTTGGACAGCAAGGAGATCAAACCAGTCAACCTTAAAGGAAACCAACCCTGATTACTCACTGGAAGGACTGATGCTGAAGCTAAAGTTCCAATACTTTGGTCACCTGATGCAAAGAACTTACTCATTGGAAAAGAACCTGATGCTGGGAAAGATGGAGGGCAGGAGGAGAAGGGGGTGAATACAAGGTGAGATGGTTGGATGGAATAACCAACTCAATGGACATGAATTTGAGTAAACTCCAGGAGATGGTGAAGGACAAGAAAGCCTGGCATGCTGCAGTCCATGGGGTCTCAAAATGTTAGACACAACTTAACAACTGAACCACAACAACAAGATACATGGTTCACTAGAAATGTTACATTAGGTCTAATAATACTCTTGCACTGATGAAGAATGAAATTTTGGCGCACACAGTAGCCTGATAAACTGGAAATAGTACTTTCATTTTACAGTTCAATTTGTCCTGACTCTATCTACTGTAGGTCTCTATGAAGACCTATAAGACCTTTCAGAACTAACACCCAAAAAGATGTCCTTTTCATTATAGGGGACTGGAATGCAAAAGTAGGAAGTCAAGAAACAGCTGGAGTAACAGGCAAATTTGGCCTTGGAATACGGAGTGAAGCAGGGCAAAGACTAATAGAGTTTTGCCAAGAAAATGCACTGGTCATAACAAACACCCTCTTCCAACAACACAAGAGAAGACTCTATACATGGACATTACCAGATGGTCAACACCAAAATCCGATTAATTATATTCTTTGCAGCCAAAGATGGAAAAGCTCTATACAGTCAGCAAAAACAAGACCAGGAGCTGACTGTGGCTCAGACCATGAACTCCTTATTGCCAAATTCAGACTGAAATTGAAGAAAGTAGGGAAAACCACTAGACCATTCAGGTATGACCTAAATCAAATCCCTTATGATTATACAGTGGAAGTGAGAAATAGATTTAAGGGCCTAGATCTGA
>NW_011495013.1:6362237-6372484 GCF_000754665.1 Bison bison bison
CACTGCGAACAAAGCTAGTGGAGGTGATGGAATTCCAATTGAGCTCTTTCAAATCCTAAAAGATGATGCTGTGAAAGTGCTGCACTCAATATGCCAGCAAATTTGGAAAACTCAGCAGTGGCCACAGGACTGGAAAAGGTCAGTTTTCATTCCAATCCCAAAGAAAGGCAATGCCAAAGAATGCTCAAACTACCGCACAATTGCACTCATCTCACACGCTAGTAAAGTAATGCTCAAAATTCTCCAAGCCAGGCTTCAACAATATGTGAACCGTGAACTTCTTGATGTTCAAGCTGGTTTTAGAAAAGACAGAGGAACCAGAGATCAAATTACCAATGTCCGCTGGATCATGGAAAAAGCAAGAGAGTTCCAGAAAAGCATCTATTTCTGCTTTATTGACTATGCCAAAGCCTTTGACTATGTGTATCACAATAAACTGTGGAAAATTCTGAAAGAGATGGAAATACCAGAACACCTGATCTGCCTCTTGAGAAATTTGTATGCAGGTCAGGAAGCAACAGTTAGAACTGGACATGGAACAACAGACTGGTTCCAAATAGGAAAAAAAGGAGTACCTCAAGGCTGTATATCGTCACCTTGTTTATTTAACTTATGTGCAGAGTACATCATGAGAAACGCTGGGCTGGAAGAAGCACAAGCTGGAATCAAGATTGCCGGGAGAAATATCAATAACCTTAGATGTGGAGATGACACCACCCTTATGGCAGAAAGTGAAGAGGAACTAAAAAGCCTCTTGATGAAAGTGAAAGAGGAGAGTGAAAAAGTTGGCTTAAAGCTCAACATTCAGAAAACTAAGATCATGGCATATAGTCCCATCACTTCATGGCAATAGATGGGAAACAGTGGAAACAGTGTCAGACTTTATTTTTCTGGGCTCCAAAATCACTGCAGATGGTGATTGCAGCCATGAAATTAAAAGATGCTTACTCCTTGGAATGAAAGTCTTGACCAACCTAGACAGCATATTAAGAAGCAGAGACATTACGTTGTCCACAAAGGTCTGTCTATTCAAGGCTATGGTTTTTCCAGTGGTCATGCATGGATGTGAGAGTTGGACTATAAAGAAAGCTGAGTGCTGAAGAATTTATTCTTTTGAGCTGTGGTGTTGGAGAAGACTCTTGAGAGTCCCTTGGACTGCAAGGAGATACAACCAGTCCATCCTAAAGGAGATCAGTCCTGGGTGTTCATTGGTAGGACTGATGTTGAAGCTGAAACTCCAATACTTTGGCCACCTGATGCGAAGAGCTGACTCATTTGAAAAGACCCTGATGCTGGCAAAGATTGAAGGCAGGAAGAGAAAGGGTCGAAAGAGGATGAGATGGTTGGATGGCATCACCAACTCAATGGGCATGGGTCTGGGTGGACTCCGGGAGTTGGTGATGGACAGGGAGGCCTGGCGTGCTGCAGTTCATGGGGTCGCAAAGAGTAGGACAAAACTGAGTGACTGAATTGAACTGAACTGTAGCTCAGCTCGTAAAGAATCCTCCCACAATGCAAGAGACCTAGGTTCGATCCCTGGGTTGGAACAATCCCCTGGAGAAGGAAAAGACTACTCACTCTAGTATTCTGGCCTGCAGAATTCCATGGACTATGGTCCATGAAGTCACAAAGAGTTGGAAATGACTGAGCGACTTTCACTTTTTTTTTTTTTAAGTGACTAGAAACAGCTTTAAAAAGAACACTATGCCAACAGAAGCCAGAGCTCCCTGAAAAATAGCCCTTCCTTCTATTTGCACAACTTGCTTGTCAGCAGAACCAGTAGCAGGGGACCACCTAAATGGTAGCATCTGGAGTGCAATATAGTTCCCTGCAGTTTTCATGCGGCCATGGTACCCATTAAAGATCTGGCACAGCTACCAGAGGCACATTAGAAACGGCCTTTACCAAATACAGTCTCCTCTTCCTTCCACATATAGATTACATTGTGTTCTCCTGGTCCGAAAGGTGGGAGAGAGATGAACTGTTCCTCTTTGCGTTTTCGTACCACTGCTTCTTGCTGAGAAAGTATGAATAGAATTAAGGCTGAGAATGCATTTTTCAGAGACTATTAGTTCCTTTTAGTTTTACGTCTGAAATCAGAATGCTTGGACTCAATATCCCAAGCAGTTTGAAACTCAAAGGTTCATTGCTTTGCCCCAGGGAAATATGGATCTCTGCTGGCCAACATGATGAATTGCTTTCTGTTATGCCCTTCTCAGACCTTTGGAAACATTCGGGATTAAAAATCAAGAGCACCCAGGAGAGATCAGAAATTCTAACTATAGGTCAAAGTTGTTGAGAAGAGTGAAATATAAAAGACCTAAAAATTCCATCATTTATTAAGGCACCTTACTGATACCTTTAATCATGACTGTCATATATTTATCTACTATTTTTTTAGACTATCTTGCTGAGACTGCACATAACCACATGAATAGTATGATCCTGGGTGAAGGATTCAGGAATTTCTAGTCTCAACTCTGCAACTTTAGTAACTATGTGACCTTGGGCAGGTTGTAAACTTTCCTTGCTTAATTTTCCTAATATATAAATAAGGATAATAATAACTATTGCAGTCTTAGGGGAAATAGTTTATAAAAGGTTTAATCAGCGTAGAAATAGGTGACAATGAAATACAGTGTCCAACACAGAACAAGAAGGCTCTTAGCACTATAGTTATACATTCTAAACTTTATTAATAAGGCCTGCCATCTGATATTTTCCCACTTAATAATAAACTTACTAAAAATAGGTAGTTTTCAACTCATATTTTAATTACTTGCACCTACAGAGTATCTTGAATATAAAAGTTCTCAATAAATCCTTGCTGAGTGAATAAATTCTGATAGAGTTAAGTCAGTAAGTGTCCAACTATAGCACCTTAACAGAGATGCCAAGGAAGTGGGGATGTATACATTACAGTTTTCATGCCACCTCAGGAAAATGGAAACATACACATATAGACATATATAACAGCTGGCTTCAGTTTCCTTTTCTATAAAGGTTATAATTTCATGAGCTTAAAAAACATGTCCCATTTCCCCCTTTTTGTGCATGTGTGATCCTTTCCATTAAATGGTCTTAGAGTAGACCCAAGGACAGAATCTTATTCTTACCAACAGTGATTCAGGTGGTCTAGTTGGACTTCAAACTGTCTTTGATATATTTTCTAAAGGACTACAACATTTAAATCTTCAAGCACAAAATAAGGTCTTTGATCCTGCTCCTGACCATTTCTACCAGAGTTGATGAACATGATCTTAATTCAACGAAATTTCACACTAACTTAATCAGACTCTCTGTGTACCTCAGTAATTATGTCTCCACCCCTGCCAAATCATAGGAACTTAAGAGGCAAGAAATCCAGCCCAAGGCAGGAACGAGGTGTACACTCTATATGATTTCTTAAATGGAAAATCAACCTTTCAATTTTATGAACTAAACATGAAGCCATCAGAGAATTCAAATGTCATATACCCATATATGGGTTTATAGATAAAATATATTAATATATGCATATACACATAGAAACAAAATATGTTTTTTTCACTTAAGGAAATGTCAAGGAATAGAATAGCAGTCAGCTATATTATGTGCTTAAGTGGAGTGATCACAATCCAGTACCTCATTTTCATTTGCACAGAAGGTCTTTTTTCTTTCCAACAACGTATGCAGATTGTTTAGGTTTCAGATGTTCAGGATGATTTATTGCCAGCGCCTCCTTAGTGCACTATTTAGAGTACCTGACTCAAGGACACCGAAATTACCTAATGACTCTGTGTCGTGAACTTTAAGTAAGATTGTTTTTTAAAACTTTGGACTATTGAGACCACTACACAAGGCATAGACTTAAACGTCCACAGAAGCTAGAAAAATAATGGAAACATGGCAAAGGGTCTAAAGATTTTCATACGAATTAGGCAGAACATTTTTACATTTCAACAAAAATAACGTGGTGGTGGTGGTGGTTTAGTCGACTCTTGCAACCCCATGGACTGAAGCCCGCCAGGCTCCTCTGTCCATGAGATTTCCCAGGCAATAATACTGGAATGGGTTGCCATTTCCTTCTCCAAGGGATCGTCCCTACCCAGGGATCAAACCCGTGTCTCCTGCATTGCAGGTGGATTCTTTACCACTGAACCACGAGGGAAGCCCCCCAATACATGTATTCTCCATTTCCTTGTAACATATGAAATACGTTGATTTTTACACTGATTAGATTTTCCATTCTAGATAGAGATGTGGGCACAGAAAAATATTTCTATACTGTTACAAAGAAAATCCATGGTGTAAGCATGATTCAAATTCAGAACTGACACCCAGTTTTAGTGCTGGGGAAAAATAGGCTATGTTGGAAACCATGGTAAAGTAATGAAATCAAATCCTTTCCACAAATGGAAACTTTATTTCACTGTTGCCTTGTTAGGACTTGAGATGGTTTTCCAGATCTCATTTTTTTAAAGAGAAGCTGAACATCCAGATTATGAATGTGAAATATTCTGACTTTCAAGAGTAGGTTTAATTTTAAAAAATAAGGTGTAGGGCAAACAAAACACATTTGAGGGCCATATTCAGTCTATGGAGTGCCTCTGTAAGACCTTATCTAGAGGAATGTTGCTATTGTCTATATGCTTGCCTCCCCCAAAATTTCATGTTGAAATCCTAACCCCCAAATGTAACAGTATTAGAAGATGGAGCATTTTGGAGGTACTTAAATCATGAAAGTGGAGCCCTCATGAATGGGATTGCTGCTGCTGCTGCTAAGTCGCTTCAGTCATGTCAGACTCTGTGCGACCCCAGAGACGGCAGCCCACCAGGCTCTCCGTCCCTGGGATTCTCCAGGCAAGAACACTGGAGTGGGTTGCCATTTCCTTCTCCAATGCATAAAAGTGAAAAGTGAAAGTGAAGTCGCTCAGTCGTGTCCGACTCCTAGCGACCCCATGGACTGCAGCCTACCAGGCCCCTCTGTCCATGGGATTTTCCAAGCAAGAGTACTAGTACCTTATAAAAGAGGCTCCAGAGAGATCCTCAACCCTTTCAGTACTTGAGGACATAGCACAAGAAGCTTGCAGTCTGCAATGCAGAAGAAGGCCTTACCCAACAATGCTTGTACCCTGATCTCTTACTTTCGACCTCTATAACTGTGAGAAATAAATCTCAGAACTTCTGATCTCTAGAACTATTGTTTATAAGCTACTCCATGTGTGGCACTTTGTTATAGCAACCCGAATGGACTGAGATGGATGTTTCAGTCAGACAATGAGTAAACTTAATTTCATGATCCTGAGAAGGCTGTACTGCCTATAGTAACTGGAAACATATAGCCTCCTAATTCCCTCATCCAGTTTTTCTCTTTAAACTGACCTGGATATTTGCTCTTAAGCATTGCTCTTTCAGGAATCTAAGCCCATTAACAGTTTCTACAAAGTCTGTTACAGATTTGGTTAGGTTATGTTTTTCATAGCTGTTTTTCAGTTAAGGCTTTCACCTTTTATTGTTTTCAACAGTTCAAATAGCCAATAATCCCTTCTTGAAAGATGCCTCCAATTTTTGCAGATGATTTTACAAATGCATCCTTCCTTACTTGCATTGGCTAGCCATACAATTATAATTCATTATTTTAGAACTCAATTCTATTGAGTAGCTTAATATGGCTACTTTCAAAGATTCTGCCCTGGATTTTAAATTTGCCTGACCATGTCCTCATATGCAGAGAAATTATACTAACTCCCCATTAGTCTATACAGTACTGCTCCAGTGCTTTAGTTTTATTAATTTTTCATGCCTATCACCAATTTTCCACTCTAAATCTTTTGTGGATAGTCTTATTGCTGCTACTGCTGCTAAGTTGCTTCAGTCATGTCAGACTCGGTGCAACCCCATAGACGGCAGCCCACCAGGCTCCCCCATCCCTGGGATTCTCCAGGCAAGAACACTGGAGGGGGTTGCCATTTCCTTCTCCAATGCGTGAAAGTGAAGTCACTCAGTCGTGTCTGACTCTTCTCGACCCCATGGACTGCAGCCTACAAGGCTCCTTCGTCCATGGGATTTTCCAGGCAAGAGTACTGGAGTGGGTTGCCAGTGCCTTCTCCAGATCGTCTTATTATGTTGGCACAAAATGGAATACTTGACTTTAGGAGGAAGGTGATGTCTATCTTACTCTTTTTCCATTGGTAGACTATTATCTGTTTCTCCAAATTCCATGTGAACTATGGTTTGCTGGACTGATTGGCTATAGAGAGTTATCGATGACTTTTCTTTCCTCCTTCTTTGTTATATACCCTACTTTCACATCTCCATCTATTTTGAAAGCTCCATTTTCACCAGAGCCTCTCCTCTTCTCAAATCTTATCACTGGTGAGTAAAAACAGTAGCTGATAACAAACTCTCTTGAGAGCAGTGAAGGGACTACTTTTCCTAAGGTTGATCTTGACTCCAAAAGGAGAACAGTTAAATGCATCAGAGATTTAACTACATGTAAAATTTACACTTTGACTATTCAATTCACACAGCAAGTTATTCACTCAGAAACACAAGGCATTATATAATAAGACAGGTTATTTTTACTTGGAAATATAAATAAAGAGGTATCATTTACTGTCAAATATGCAATGATGTTTCTGCATCTTTGAAATAAAATTAGACTTCTGAAACTTTTAATATTCTGATTTGTTACCTCAATTACATAATTAGCCCTACTCTAGACAGAAGGAAATGGCAACCCACTCCAGTGTTCTTGCCTGGAGAATCCCAGGGATGGGGGAGCCTGATGGGCTGCCGTCTATGGGGTCGCACAGAGTCGGACATGACTGAAGTGACTTAACCTTAACCTAGATATTATACGTGATACTGCTTGATACTTAAAAATATCATTTTGATATTTGGCAAAACTAATACAATTATGTAAAGTTTAAAAATAAAATAAAATTTAAAAAAAATATATATACAGCAAATATACAGGGTTTGCTAGTCATTCTTTATTACTATTACTGAAAATGACTAAGAAAAGACAAGCTATATTCTTTGTAGGAAAGTAAAAGAGGACTTCCAGTATGTTATGCAAAGCCTATCTTACAAGACTGTATTTTGCAAACCAGAGTATCGGGCCCTCTGGAGCCAAATTTTAGCACTATAGTCATGTATTGTTAAAGGGATCATCTCTATTCAGTTTGGTGCTCTAATGCGATTGCAAAAAGTCACTGTACTTTAGGATGACTTTAAATCTTTCATCATAGAAATCATAATGTCCACTTTTTAGAATCTTACATTTCCCTCAAATAGATTGCACATAACTGTGCACTACTTTTATTAGCTTAATATCTTACTGTTCAGTGATAAATATGTTATTTAAATGCTTTTTTCTAATTGGGTCATATTGCAATGAACCGCGCCCTGCATTATGTATTGATGTATAATACGAAGCTCCTGAATAATGTCATTTTCTCCACATACAAAGTAAAATCTGTTATAGCAGCAAGATATATAGACAGCCAAAACCTTCCATTATTTATGAGGTCTGCAAAAACAGTAGATGGGGTTCAAAGGGGAAAAAGTAAGACAAATTAGAACAGAACTTTAGAGATAGATTTTGGCTCAACACAAGGAAGAGAATTATAAACATTAAAGCTATCTTTTGAGGAAACAAGAACCTTTGGAGGTAGTGAGATCCCTGTTTTCCGAGGTGTTAAAAGAAGCCTGAAGTTGATAGAAAATCCAAGCACTAAACAGGACAATGGCTATCATTATTTCCAAGTTGTTGGCAAAAGACTAGATGCAATTATTGGCAATTTTAGAAAAGACAGTAGAATGTTTATTTTAACTGGAGAAAATTTATCCAAAGATATATTTACTTTCCGTTAGGAATTCTCCTGTGCCCTGAAGATAAAACAGTGCTACAAGAGAAAAGAATGTGAAACCTTGTTGCAAGAACACAAAGAATGAGTGAGTGAGTGCAATAGTATAGTTTATCACAGATTATATATTTGTATTTAAAAATCAAGACTAGATGAGATCATCAAATGAGTATAGCAGCAAAAGAAGTAAAATTATTAGGAACTGAGCCCAGGCTCATTTTATCATTAGAAGGACGACCAGATGAAGAAAAACTGATAAGCGACTGAGAAAAAGCTACCACTAAATAACAAAACAGAAGAGTGTATTCAACTGGAAACTAAGTATAGAAGGAATTTCAAGGAGAAGAGAGTTATTATTTGTGCCAAATGTCAATAATAAGCTAATGGGAACTGACAAATGACACCTGGATTTAGGAATTCAGAAGCCTTTGGACTTAAGGAAACTTCAGTGTGAAATAAGAGTGATAGCTTGCATGTGATGGTTTTAAGAAAATGTGGAAGAAGTGCAATTGAATACAACCAGTATGGATTACTCATGAGAAATTCTGCTTTTAACAAAGAACAGATAAGTGAGTCAGTAACTGAAGGGTAAACTGAGGTAAAGAGAATGTGTGCCCATGTGCATGCATGCACAAGTGTTTTAAATAACAGAAAATAATAGAATTTATGTCTTCTAATTGGGAATGATCCAGTAGATCTAGAGAGAGAGTGAGAGAGGAAAATACTAATGCAGGAAAGAAAGGGGAAATTTGCTAGAACAAGGTCCTTAACTAGACAAGAGCAGAGGGATCCTGGGTACAAACGGAGGAAGTGGCTCCAGAATGGCACACAGAAAATTCATCTGTATCATTAGAATGAAGACAGACTATGTGGATAACAGATGCTGCCAGGGAGAAACTTCAGTTTTCTCAAGAAATGAACAGGGCTGTAAAGAAAGAAGCAGTAGACTAGGAAAAACAGAATATCATGGTAGAGCAAGACACTGCAGGGCTTTAGTTCCTGGGTTCAGTCCTAAAATAGCCATTGCCTAAAAGATATGCAGAGTACATCATGCAAAACACTGGGCTGGATGAAGCACAAGCTGGAGTCAAGATCGCCAGGATAAATATCAATAATCTCAGGTATGCAGATGACACCACCCATATGGCTGAAAGCAAAGAAGAACTAAAGAGCTTCTTGGTGTTCATATGTGCGTGGATTTATCTCTGGGCTTTCTATTTTGTTCCATTGATCTATATTTCTGTCTTTGTGCCAGTACCATACTGTCTTGATAACTGTGGCTTTGTAGTAGAGCCTGAAGTCAGGTAGGTTGATTCCTCCAGTTCCATTCTTCTTTCTCAAGATTGCTTTGGCTATTCGAGGTTTTTTGTATTTCCATACAAATTGTGAAATTATTTGTTCTAGCTCTGTGAAGAATACTGTTGGTAGCTTGATAGGGATTGCATTGAATCTATAAATTGCTTTGGGTAGTATACTCATTTTCACTATAATGATTCTTTCAATCCATGAACATGGTATATTTCTCCATCTATTAGTGTCCTCTTTGATTTCTTTCACCAGTGTTTTATAGTTTTCTATATATAGGTCTTTAGTTTCTTTAGGTAGATATATTCCTAAGTATTTTATTCTTTTCGTTGCAATGGTGAATGGAATTGTTTCCTTAATTTCTCTTTCTGTTTTCTCATTATTAGTGTATAGGAATGCAAGGGATTTCTGTGTGTTGATTTTATATCTTGCAACTTTACTATAGTCATTGATTAGTTCTAGTAATTCTCTGGTGGAGTCTTTAGGGTTTTCTATGTAGAGGATCATGTCATCTGCAAATAGTGAGAGTTTTACTTCTTCTTTTCCAATTTGGATTCCTTTTATTTCTTTTTCTGCTCTGATTGCTGTGGCCAAAACTTCCAAAACTATGTTGAATAGTAATGGTGAAAGTGGGCACCCTTGTCTTGTTCCTGACTTTAGAGGAAATGCTTTCAATTTTTCACCATTGAGGATAATGTTTGCTGTGGGTTTGTCATATATAGCTTTTATTATGTTGAGGTATGTTCCTTCTATTCCTGCTTTCTGGAGAGTTTTTATCATAAATGGGTGTTGAATTTTGTCAAAGGCTTTCTCTGCATCTATTGAGATAATCATATGGTTTTTATTTTTCAATTTGTTAATGTGGTGTATTACATTGATTGATTTGCGGATATTGAAGAATCCTTGCATCCCTGGGATAAAGCCCACTTGGTCATGGTGTATGATCTTTTTAATGTGTTGTTGGATTCTGATTGCTAGAATTTTGTTAAGGATTTTTGCATCTATGTTCATCAGTGATATTGGCCTGTAGTTTTCTTTTTTTGTGGGATCTTTGTCAGGTTTTGGTATTAGGGTGATGGTGGCCTCATA